>NC_140252.1:17069222-17081722 GCF_949987555.1 Borostomias antarcticus
AGACTAACGAGTGTGCTAGAGACCAGAGAATGTGCTAAAGAGACCAGAGAGTGTGCCAGAAAGACCAGAGAATGTGCTAGAGAAACCAGAGAGCGTTCTAGAGAGACCACATAGTGTGCTAGAGAGACCGGAGAACAGGCCTCTTGTGAGGCATTCCTGACACTGAACACCTAAGCCTAGCCCAGGGCTCTGATGTTGTTCTGTTATTTGACTAAGCTAGTTGATCCAGGTCTAGGTTAGCACCCACCCACCCACACACAAACACACCCACACACACACACTTTGTACGTTTTCACACACACGTGTCTTGAACACATGCACACCCACACACAAACAGGCAAGTTCTCACGCTCATACACACATGCGCACAAGTACACACACACAGAGTACACATTTACAGTAGCTGTTCCCTATTACAGACTATATCGTGTGTTCTCCATTTTCTTCTAGTGTCTCAACGGGTAATTTGATTTACTATATGGTCCACTAGAAAATACCCATAATTCACAGCAATTTTCTAGTTAACAGAGGATGTGCTGTACAATTTCTCGTTCGCTACACTTCATAAGGATTAGTGAGTGAGTGAGCGAGCGACTGAGCGAGCGAGTGAGTGAGTGGTTTTGAACACAGCTAATGTTTGCAGGACATGTTTTATCTAATCAGTGATCCTCTGGAGGAAATCCCTCAGTTAGAGCCTCTCTCTCATGTTGACACAGCGGTCCGTCCCTTATCTCCTTCCTACCTGACCCCCTCCAGCTCTAGGTCAGGTGGCGAGGATGTCACATGACCACAGACGAGGAGCTAATTTCCTCCAGAGTCTCCAGGGGTTTCCAGCTTCGTGATTGGCTGACACGTCACATGACCGTAGTGGCAGTCGACCAACTAGGACTGCGATCTGGCATTCCGCCGACTGATACTGTAGGTAGGCCGGATCATATGATGGGGGGGTTGTTAGCTTATGACACTGTTAGCATCAATGGCTCATGGGAAAAGTAGTTGACCTACATCCAGACCTACCCTTATCTTCAGTATCTGCCCATATACCAAGACGTTTGCATAAGGTTACAATGGGCTTACCATGATCTCTCATCTGACTGGACCAGGCACCACGGAGACACGGCTCCCTCTCCTCTGCGAACAACATCTTTTATGGAAACACAAATAAACCAAGATCCGCTGCCCTAATAACCTGGCGCCTTTGTGGGCGGAAAAGGTCACGGAGCCAGTAAAGGCGGGAGTCAAGTGGAGAGAGAGAGAGAGAGAGAGCGGGAGGGGGGCTGCAGAAGAGGACAGGAGGAGGGGCGTCTGGGTGCCCCCCCCTGCCCCTCCTCCCCCCTCCCCCTCCGGGCCTGTAAGGGACAGCCTGTCATTGGCTGGCTGGTTTACACAGGTGTCATAACCCCTCCCCATTGTTGATCCTGAAAGGCGGTGTCAGTCAACAGGTGGAGAGGGCGAACAATACTGACGCCCCCGGAGAGAGAGAGAGAGAGCGAGAGAGAGAGAGAGCAAGAGAGAGAGAGAGAGAGAGAGAGAGGGATGGATGAATGAGGGGAGGGATTCTTGAGGCCTCGGGGGCACGTGAGATAATCTGTTTACTTTTATCCACAAGCCCGTCACTTTGCGAGCGTAGCTGTTGGACGAAGGCGTGTCCGTCCGTCCGTCCGTCCGTCTGTCCATCGCTGGCTTTTCGGAGCTCTCGCTCGGGGTGCTTCCAAAACGACGCTTCACACCGTCCCCGCTCAGATCTGATTCTGCCCTTAGAGAGGAGGATGGAGATCAGCTCTGCTGCTCTGACGGGCTGCGGGGACGCCTGGCCGCCACGCCGGTCGTTGTCGTCATCGTTGTTGTTGTTGTTTGTGTGTGTGTGCGTGTGTGAGGTCCTGTCAGGAGGAATGCCAAGTTCCCACTGTAGTGTGGCTGGAATGTAGCGAGAGAGGCCGTGCCAATGCCAACAACAACCCTCTGTGTGTGTGTGTGTGTGTTTGTGTGTGTGTGTGTTTGCACGTGTGTGCCTCAAAGCGGCATGCAGGCTACTCTTGACATTTCGAGATCAAAGTGAAGAAGCGAGCTGCTCTCCGAGCCGTCTTTTGTTTTCAGCGGGTCCTTTTCAGCGGACCCAGCCCTCCTCGCACACCAACACCACTTGGCCTTACAGCCTCTGGGATCTGCCCTGCCCTCTGGGATCTGCCCTGCCCTTTGGGATCTGCCCTGCCCTCTGGGATCTCCCCTGCCCTCTGGGATCTCCCCTGCCCTCTGGGATCTCCCCTGCCCTCTGGGATCTCCCCTGCCCTCTGGGATCTGCCCTGCCCTCTGGGATCTCCCCTGCCCTCTGGGATCTCCCCTGCCCTCTGGGATCTCCCCTGCCCTCTGGGATCTCCCCTGCCCTCTGGGATCTCCCCTGCCCTCTGGGATCTCCCCTGCCCTCTGGGATCTGCCCTGCCCTCTGGGATCTCCCCTGCCCTCTGGGATCTCCCCTGCCCTCTGGGATCTCCCCTGCCTTCATGTTTCAGGGGCGCTCCTGTGTCCCTCCCCCCGTTGACGCCCTTAGAGGTGGGCGTGTAAGTGTCCAGATAAGACAGTCAGTGCGAGTGGGAGGAGCTAGGTCAGAGGTCAGAGTCAGGCGGAGGCGTAGCGGCTGCAGCGGGCGAGACCGTCCCACGTGTGACACACGAGTGCACACACACACACACACACACACACACACACCCCGTCTAGGTCTGGTTTATGACATCCTCCTGTCTTTATGTGAAGGGGACTGACCTTCTGAAGCGCCACTCGATTCGGGCCGCCACTGTAACCATGGTAATGGTGCCATAGGTTGTGTGTGTGTGTGTGTGTGTGTGTGTGGGGGGGGGGGGCTGAGAAAGAGCACTGTCTGAGTTGTTTGCTTTACCTATTCCAGCACTAACTAAATACTGCTAATTGAGCTGCCTTGAAGCTTCAGTGTGTGCGTGTGTGTGTCTAGTAAGTAAGTACATTTTATTTTTGTAGCACATTTCACAGACCAGAGGACACAAAGTGCTTCACAAATCATAAAAAATAACATAAAAACAAGGACAAAAAGTGTGTGTGTGTGTGTGTGTGTGTGTGTGTGTGTGTGTGTGTGTGTGTGTGTGTGTGTGTGTGTGTGTGTCCACTCTTTAGAAGCAAATGCAAACCTGTCTGGTACTAACAGACAGACAACTGGTCCACAGAAATAATAATATTCAATAATATTCAATATCCAAAACCAAAGGCCGGAGTTCACTATAACCTTTTCCCCATGAGGGCCTGTAAGTAAAAACGGAGCAGCGGAAGCATTTCCAGCTTCCTGTGATTCTTACTTCTGTTTGTCTTGAGTCCTGAATGGTCCTTCACCAGATGCCAGTCATTTGGCTGAAAAGTTCCGGAAAGAAGGAGAAAAAAGAAACTATCCCTATTATCTCCTCTCTCCTTCCCAGGGAGAGGAATGTTAATGGTGGCTCTGCTTTGTGATGGGGTTAGGCCGGCTCGCTGACCTGCTGACTGATTGACTGACTGTCAGCCAGACTGACTGACAGACTTGTAGCTCTGAAGACAAAAGCTGTCAATGAGATGCCAAAAGGAGCTAGCCGAGATTAGCTTTAGCTTTGTTGCTTGTTAACCAGGCCTGTTTGGTTCTACCTCATAAGCCTGTGTCAAGTTATACTCACTGACTGACTGACTGACTGACTGGCTGGCTGGCTGGCTGACTGACTGGCTGGCTGGCTAGCTGACTGACTGACTGACTGACTGACTGACTGGCTGGCTGGATGACTGACTGACTGACTGACTGACTGACTGACTGACTGACTGACTGACTGACTGACTGACTGACTGACTGACTGGCTGGCTGGCTGGCTGGCTGACTGGCTGACTGGCTAGCTGGCTGGATGACTGACTGACTGTCTGGCTAGCTGACTGACTGACTGACTGACTGACTGACTGACTGACTGACTGACTGGCTAGCTGGCTGGCTGGCTGACTGGCTGGCTGGCTGGATGACTGACTGACTGTCTGGCTAGCTGACTGACTGACTGACTGACTGACTGACTGTCTGGCTAGCTGACTGACTGGCTGGCTGGCTGGCTGACTGACTGACTGGCTGGCTGGATGGCTGGCTGGCTGACTGACTGACTGACTGACTGACTGACTGACTGACTGACTGGCTAGCTGACTGACTGACTGACTGACTGACTGACTGACTGACTGACTGACTGACTGACTGACTGTCTGGCTAGCTGACTGACTGACTGACTGACTGTCTGGCTAGCTGACTGACTGACTGGCTGGCTGAGTGACTAGACTTAGTTACAGACTGACTGATTGTCAAGTTAAAGCCTATATTTCTCAATGATTTGATGTGTTTTGTAGTGTGTTTATAACAGTTTTACTGGGCTTATACACTTTGCCGTGTTAAATCTGAAACTGAGCCGTTTAAGAATCCCACAAACAAAGATGGAGACAGGGCGAAACATCCAGAGTTAGCGTTAGCCCCGGTTAGCTTACAGCAGCTTATAGCTAAAGCTAGGTTTGGGAGCGCTCCCAAAGCAGGGCCTATGTTCTCCAGTATGACTGGAGGCTAATGCTAATGTGGCTATAGACGCTAATGGGTTAGCGTAGCGTTTCTGTGATGTTTGGTATGCTAGGCCTGGAGCCATGTCTGCGATGGCTGACTGAAGGCAGTCGTTTGTCAGGGCTTGTTGATGTGTATCACCGCTAATGGACCATGGACACGAGGGATCTTCCTCGATGTTCCTCCCAGGCGCCCACAGACTGTGTGTGTGTGTGTGTGTGTGTGTGTGTGTGTGTGTGTGTGTGTGTGTGTGCACAGCCACAGGGGCACCCCCCCCCCCCTTCCTCCAGGGTGTGTCTGGATGTTACACGCCCCTGAGGGTGGTACAGAACAAAAACAACATTCTGGAGTCTACGACACGCAACGCCCTACACGCTCTCCCTGCTATGACATCACCATGAAATGAGGGATTAAGGGAATAGAGAGATGAGAGGGAAGTTGCTGAGGAGGTCCAACCCAGGCGAGACAGAGCAAAGCTGTCAAGATCTTGTGTGTGTGTGTGTGCGTGTGTGTTTATGTGTGTGTGCATGCATATGAATGTGTCTATGTGTGTGTGCATGCGTGTTTGCATACGTGTTTGTGCGCGTGTTGGTGCATGCTTGTATGCGTCTGTGTGTGTGTGTGTACACTAGGCCGATTCGCTTTGCTGATTGCTCCATTCGGAGGGCCGCCGTCGTTGCGCGTCGACTCGAGCCAGTTGAGACGCGATGACCTCACCCTGCGCCGCCGTCGAGTCCTAAACACAGGAGCGTTCAGGACGAACACACCCCTCCCCCCTCCGTCCGCTCCATCTCCACTTCCTACTGATCCAGAAACACTAACGTCTCTCTCGCTCGTCACGGAATAAACGACGTCAGCTCGGGGGTTGTTTACGTTCACAGATGAAGGAGGCAGACGGTGGTCTGTACAACGCTCTCGCTGTGTTATGAGGTATCCGTAGCAACCGTCACCTGTGGGGGCGGCTGCGGCTCAGGAGGTAGAGCGGGTCGTCTAACGAACGTAGGGTCGGCGGTTCGAATCCCGGCTTCTTCCTCACGACATGTCGAAGTGGCCTTGGGCGAGACGCTGAACCCCAAATCGCTTCGGCTATCTTGCACGGCAGCTGCCGCCGTCTGTGTGTGTGTGTGTGTGTGTGTGTGTGTGTGTGTGTGTGTGGGCGAATGAGAGGCCTTCATTGCTTTGGATAAAAGCGCAGTCCGTTTACCGTCCGCCATTTTGTTTACACCCCCTGCTAGGCTACCTGTCCAAAGTCCTGAGGAACTACACGGAGCAGGCCTGCGACGGCGACTTCCTGTCCGCGCGCTGCCCCCCACGCACCACCATTAGCGTCCAGTCGGCGTTCTACGGCAGGAGAGGCCCCGCCCACCCCCAGCAGTGCCCGGCGTACCACCCCCAGGGGCTGGCGGGGACGCAGCCACGGGAGGATGACGCGTACTGCTCGGTGTCCACCGCGCTGCAGGTATCAGTCCTCCGGTCCCGTTTGACGCGCTGTGTTATGCGCATGGAACGTGTAAATGCGATCTTTAACGTGAGAACCCCCCCCCCCTCTTTTACACACACACACACACACACACACACACACACACACACACCCATATCCAGCCGTCAGGGTTGACACCAACACACCCCAGAGCGGTGGCAGGTTGCGTAATGCTTTGTAGTGAGCGTGTTCCCCTCTTCAGAGCAGGCAGGCTGACACACAAAGATGCACCATGGCGTCCGCACCATGGCCTCTTTTGTGTGTGTGTGTGTGTGTGTGTGTGTGTGTGTGTGTGTAGTATGTGTGTGTGGGTGTGTGTAGTATGTGGGTGTGTCACTTCTTGCCCGACAACCCTTTCCTCTTCACATACTGTACGCACACACACTCACACACACTCACACACTACAGAGAATCCCTGTCCCATGCTCTGACACACACGCACACACACTCCACACACAATCACCCAATGCAGAGATTCTCTGTGACAGGTGAACCCGCGGAGAGAGAGAGAGAGAGAGCGCAACTACCGCTGCCAAGTATCAGTGACACTCCCATGACGACGACAGTTATAGCGCTAACTTCTATGACTCTCCTGAGAGGTTTTTTTTTATCCCCACGCCTCCGCGTGTTACACTGTAAACCGTCCCAGGGGAAACACCGGTCCGTACGCAAGCGTGCCCCATAAATCCCCCTGGCGCTGACGGACCTGAATCAGTGACATCATACCGTATCCACATTCCCCCGGTACCGGCGCTGTCTGAGACGTCGCGTTCCCCGGATCAACGCGACACGGGCGTCGGCGCGCGCGTCGATTTACGACTCGCTAGAAAAAACACGCTGGGAGGTGTGCGTGTGCTTGTTTTAAGATGGGATCACACGCCGCCCTCTGGCGGGTATGGCGGGCGTGGCGTTCGCCCCCTGAGGTGAGGTGAAACAGGTGATCGGAGGAAAGGGGGGGTGGGGGGGGGCGATTTCGGAGCCCTGGACTCCTGACATGTGGTGTGGGGGGGGGTTGGGGCGAGGGAGAATTCCGAGCAGTGGAATGCTCTCACCTGTGTCCCAACAGGAGGAGGTGACAGGCCGTGTAACTGGAGACACAGGGAGAGGAGGAGGAGAGGAGGAGAGGAGAGGAGAGGAAAGGAGAGGAGAGGAGGGGAGTAGGACAGGAGGGGGAGGAGAGGAGGGGTAGGGGGGGGGAGTGGAGGGGGGGAGAAGGAAGGAAGTGGAGAGTAGGGGAGAGGAGAGAAGGAAGGGAAGAGGGAAGGGAGGGGAGAGGAGGAGAGGAGGAGAGGAGTTCCCCCACCGCCCCTCAGTAGCAGTCTTCCCCCAGAGAGAGGCTGTTTGATGTGGTTTTAGGTTTGTGTGCTGCCTGTCTCACCAACACTTATCTATTGTTCTCTCTCTCTCTCTCTCTCTCTCTCTCTCTCTCTCTCTCTCTCTGTGCCCCCCCCTTCTCTCTCCCTTTTTTAGAAGATGTTGGACGAGTGCCAGGACAGAAGGAGCTGTCAGGTCCTTGTCAACAGTCGTCTCTTCGGGCTGGACCAGTGTCCGGGCAGCACCGGCAGATACCTCATATTGTGGTACAAATGCAGGCCTAGTAAGTCCTTCATCACCCTGTCTGCCCCCCTCACCCCTCCTCTTCATCACCCTGTCTGGTCCCCTCTCACCCCTCCTCACTGTCACCCTCTTAATCTACATCTCTCTACCCCCCCCCATCTCTTTCTCACTCTCTCTCTCTCTCTCTCTCTCTTTCTCTATCGACCTCTCAAACTCTAGTATAAAGATGTGTACGGTAGTATAAAACTGTGTCTATCTCGCTCTCTCTCCTCTCTTTCTCTCTCTCTCTCTCTCTCTCTCCTTTTCTCCCTCCCTGTCTTTCTCTCTCCCTCCTCCCTCCCCCCTCTCTCTCTCCCTCCCTCTCTCTCTCCCCCCCTCCCTCCCTTCCTCCCTCTCTCCCTCCCTCCCTCTCTCTCTCTTCCTTCCTTGCTTCCTTCCTCCCTCCCTTCCTCTCTCTCTCCCTCCCTCTCTCTCTCTCTCTCTCTCCCTCCCTCCCTCTCTTTCTCCCTCTCTCCCTCCCCCTCTCTCTCTCCCTCCCTCTCTCTCTCCCTCCCTCCATCCCTCTCTCTTACCAGAGTGTATCATTCCAAAGGAAGAATAATATTGTAGGAATCCCACCCAGAGTGTAACCTCCATTCATGAGTGACTGTGTGCGTGTGTGTGTGTGTGTGTGTGTGTGTGTGTGTGTGTGTGTGTGTGTTTGTGGCTCCACAGCGGGCGGGCAGTCACACTCGACTGACCAGGAGTGGGCACTAAACCACTGACCCCTCCCCGACTGCCGGCACCACCGGCCCGCCCGCTTTGTTCACTGTCGCTTAACCAAGGACTTCTCGGGGGGGGGGGGGGCGTAGAATTGCATGGGGCAGGGGGGGGGGGGGGGGGGCATGGAATCTTAGTGAGGTGCAACTACCAGGAGTCACTGCCTCTGAAAGAAGGAAAGAGAGAGAGAGAGAGAGAGAGAGAGATGGGTTGGCTTGGCTGTTGATACCCCTTGGTGCTGGAGCCTCTCTCTCTATCTCTCTCTCTCTTTCTCCTTACCTCCCTACCTGTCTTTCTCTCTCCCCCTCCCTCTCTCTCCCTTTCTCTCCTTCCCACCCTCTCTCCCCTCTCTCTCTCTCCCTCCCCCCTCCCACTCTCCCTCCTACATTCTGGTTCCACTCCTCCTTATGTCTATAGATCTGTTAGTTAGCCAGTAGTGTTTTTGTCTCCTGGCTGTTAGAGCTAGTGTCACAGGTCAGTGTGTGTGTGTGTGTGTGTGTGCGTGTGTGCGTGTGTGTGTGTGTGTGTGTGTGTGTGTGTGTGTTTGTGTGCGCGTGTGGAATGCCGGTACAAGGCTCGGCATGTCCGGAGAGGCTCAGGCTTCTCTCTCCGCCCGGCTGATTGGAATTAATGTCTTCATTTTATCGCCTGTTTCCTCTGTAAAAACAATCCGCCGCGTCTCTCCCCTCTGATCCAGATCTCCGAGCGCTGTTTTGTCACGAGCCTTTTACTTTCAACCGCTCATCCCTCTCTCCCTCCCTCCCTCCCTCCCTCCCTCCCTCCCTCTCTCTCTCTCTCCCTCCCTCTCTCTGTTCTCTCTCTCCAGATGAGTACAAGAGCAAGGTGGCGTGCGAGGAGGAGAGGATGAAGCTGAGCTGTAAACGGGGCATGCAGATCGCCGTCTACTCCGCCATGTTCGGCCGCACGCAGCAGGGCACGCTGGAGTGCCCCCCGCACCACAGGAGGGCGCCCTCCGTAGGTGAGACGCCTCCTGGGGTCACGTTCACCGCCCACCACGCCGCCACTGTCACCATCTCCTGAACCCTCACTACCTACCTCCACCATATCACCATCTTCAACCTTCATCATCTCATCACTATCTTCTACCTTCACCATCTCATCACTATCTTCTACCTTCATCATCTCATCACTATCTTCTACCTTCGTCATCTCATCACTATCTTCTACCTTCACCATCTCATCACTATCTTCTACCTTCATCATCTCATCACTATCTTCTACCTCCATCTCATCACTATCTTCTACCTTCATCATCTCCAGATCACCTTCTACCTTCATCATCTCATCACTATCTTCTACCTTCATCATCGCCAGATCACTACCTTCTATCTCCATCATCTCATCACTACCTTCTACCTTCATCATCTCATCACTACCTTCTACCTTCATCATCTCATCACTATCTTCTACCTCCATCATCTCATCACTACCTTCTACCTCCATCATCTCATCACTATCTTCTACCTCCATCATCTCATCACTATCTTCTACCTTTACCATCTCATCACTATCTTCTACCTTCATCATCTCATCACTATCTTCTACCTTCATCATCTCATCACCATATTCTACCTTCATCATCTCATCACTATCTTCTACCTTCATCATCTCATCACTATCTTCTATCTTCATCATCTCATCACTATTTTCTATCTTCATCATCTCATCACTATCTTCTACCTCCATCATCTCATCACTATCTTCTACCTCCATCATCTCATCACTATCTTCTACCTTCATCACCTCATCACTATCTTCTACCTCCATCATCTCATCACTACCTTCTACCTTCATCATCTCATCACTATCTTTTACCTTCATCATCTCATCACTATCTTCTACCTTCATCATCTCATCACTATCTTCTACTTCATCATCTCATCACTATCTTCTACCATCACCATCTCATCACTATCTTCTACCTTCATCATCTCATCACTATCCTCTACCTCCATCATCTCCTACACCCTCACTACACCCCTACATTACCACAGCCTGCGTCTAGAGGGGTCAGAACACCGTCTCCCGTTCGAACCTAACAGAACGAGTTTCGGAAGGCAGACATGCCGATCTCTGGGGTTTGATTGCTAATATGTAGCATGCGAGTGTGGCGTCGAGGAACAAACCGCAGAAGATATATTATGTCCGATATATCGGACACCCAACAGAATGCAAGGCCTGATTGTGGATGACGAAACGGTGACATGGCTCCTGGAGGTGCGCCGGCATATATAGCCCGGGTGACCCCCTCACCCAGGCTCTGGGTGGTAAAATGACAGCACCTCGGCCCCGAGCCTGGGGGGGGGAGAGAAACATCGAAACCCACACGAAGAAGAAGATTGCTAATATGAAGAGGCTCGCTAGCTGTGGTGGAGGAGCTGGATCTTATCTTTCGCTCCGAGCCTCAGAGTAAGCGGGGGGAGAGGAGAGCTGACAGGCTTATAAAACATGACGACAGGCCAAATATTCAGCATGGCTTAATGGCATGGAGGGGGTTTGAAGTGGTTTGCTTTGTGTCCATTCATGTTGAATGTGGCTCTGGTTTGAGAGAGAGGACGTTGAGATATGAAACCGCACACACACACACACACACACACACACACACACACACACACACACGAACACACACTTTGCCAGGGGAATAGGAGTGGAATTTATATCAGATGTCTCTGTCATCCATAGTGGAGAGCTTGGCTCGTAGTAAAGGAACCGTATTGAGTTCCCTGCGTGCGCGTGTGTGTGTGTGTGCGTCTGTGTGTTGCGAATCCCGCCTACAAGTAACCAGATGTACAGTACAGTCCACTCCCTCTTGTTGAAGGGAATTTTAATGGCTGCATTCTTGGGCTCCTGACAGGTATCATGACAGGGTAACCATGGCTCCTGTGTTGGCTTAGTCTCGTGTCCCCGGAGAGTTCAGAAACAGTCTGTGGTCCCTTTGTGCTTTAGAACATGTCGTAAGTGGGACAGTGTGTCTGTCTGTTCTCCATGTGACTGCGCTAGCGGACGGCGCGTGAGGAACTGTCTGCTCTCTGTGTGACCGTAGGGGACCGTATTCTCTCTGTCTGCTCTCTGTGACTGTGATGGGGGTAATAAGTCTGTCTGTCTGCTCTCTGTGTGACCGTAGGGGACCGTATTGTACATCTCTCTGTCTGTACTCTGTGACTATAAGTATGTCTGTCTGCTCTCTGTGTGACTGTGATAGGGGCCAGTACTGTGTGTGCCTGTAGGGGACAGTAGGTCTGTAGTAGGGGACATTGTGTCTGCTCTCTGTGTGACTGAATATCAGATAAGATAAGATTAACTTTAATAATCCCCCGGGGGGAATGTGGGCATTACAGCAGCGAGAATGAACAGAATAGATCAGAGTAAAGCATGTATAGTAAAGAATATACCTTGAAGAATATAGAATATATACATACAGTATGTATAAAATATAGAATATAGAATATATACATACATGCATACATGCATACATCCATACATACATCCATACATACATACATACATACATACATACATACATACATACATACATACATACAGGGCTGAAAATCAACACCTGCCACCGGCCAAATGCAGGTAAAATTTCCAATTGGCGACTAGATTTCGGAAGGCTATCTGAAAAAAATAAATACTTGGCTGGTAGATTTTTTCATCTACAGTCCCCTTGGCAGGTGACTCACTGTGAGCCAAAAAGTTAATTTTCACCCATGCATACATACATACATACATACATACATACATACATACATACATACATGAACCGCTCTGTTTTGCAGTGTAGGGGCCAGTTTAGAGGCCAGTGTAGGGGCCAGTGTAGGGGCCAGTGTAGGGGCCAGTGTAGAGGCCAGTGTAGGGGCCAGTTTAGAGGCCAGTGTAGAGGCCAGTTTAGAGGCCAGTGTAGGGGCCAGTGTAGGGGCCAGTTTAGAGGCCAGTGTAGAGGCCAGTGTAGGGGCCAGTGTAGGGGCCAGTGTAGAGGCCAGTGTAGGGGCCAGTTTAGAGGCCAGTGTAGGGGCCAGTGTAGAGGCCAGTGTAGGGGCCAGTGTAGGGACCAGTGTAGAGGCCAGTTTAGAGGCCAGTGTAGGGGCCAGTGTAGAGGCCAGTTTAGAG
>NC_140252.1:17086722-17089222 GCF_949987555.1 Borostomias antarcticus
GGCTAACAGGCTAGCAGGCTAGGTAAGGGGAGGTCAGTGACTATGTTGAGGTTAGCCACTAGCCTGCTAGCCACATTCTCTCCTGCTAGCAGTGGCCAGAGTGTCAAGAATTAGCTTGTGGCTAACAGGGACCAGAGTGGAGGGAATAAGCCCGCGGCTAGCAGGCTAGGCTAGGGGAGGGTTGGTCAGTGAGAACACAAACATCGCTATTGTATCTTCCAGAGTGTTCGGTGTCACAGTAATGACCCTTTCCCTCCATTCTCACTCCTGTGGCAGGCCTAGCAGGATGTTCCCACCGTGTCGGTGCCTCAATGAGAGCCCTGTGATGGGGTAAAGGTTAAGGGATACTCATGCTCCCCTTCTGTGTGTGTGTGTGTGTGTGTGTGTGTGTGTGTGTGTGTGTGTGTGTGTGTGTGTGTGTGTGTGTGTGTGTGTACATTTGAGTGTGTGTCGAGTAGGTTATAATAGAAGGTGTGTCTGTGTGTGTGTGTGTGTGTGTGTGTGTGTGTGTGTGTGTGTACATGTGCGTGTGTGTCGAGTAGGTTATAATAGGTGTGTGTGTGTGTGTGTGTGCGTGTGCGCGTGTGTGTGTGTGTGTGTGTGGGTATATGTATGTGTGTGTTAGCTTTGCTAATGAGAGCCAGAGGAGGTCAACCTCCAGGAATGGTCTTTTAATCTGTGGATCTCTGTGTGTGTGTGTGTGTGTGTGTGTGTGTGTGTGTGTGTGTGTGTGTGTGTGTGTGTGCGCGTGCGTATGTGCACGCATGCAAGTTAAAGTTGGGCATCTTGGTTGGGGTTCGGGCTTAGGAATCCTGAGAGGGCTTACTGTGTGTGTGTGTGTGTGTGTGTGTGTGTGTGTGTGTGTGTGTGTGTGTATGTGTATGTGTGTGCGTGTGTATGTATGTATATGTGTGTGTGTTCTCCCCTCATCTGTGTGTGTACATCCCAGGCCGCCCCTGGCTGGGGCCCCCTGCTCAGCTAATCACCGTGACGGGGAATCAAAGCCGGACTAATGGGGGGCCCGTCTGTCACTCAGCCCGCCGGGTCCTGGGGGAAGGGTTAAAGCGTGACACCGACTGATACAATCCTTCTGGGAAAGAACAGGGA
Organism: Borostomias antarcticus; assembly: GCF_949987555.1. NCBI lineage: Eukaryota > Metazoa > Chordata > Actinopteri > Stomiiformes > Stomiidae > Borostomias > Borostomias antarcticus. The sequence continues at coordinate 17,087,830 of NC_140252.1, forward strand.
CAGGAAAGCCTGCACATACACACACACACACACACACACACACACACACACACACACACTCTCAGATGCACACATGCATGTACTGTATATACACACGCAAGGTACACGCGCACACACACACACACACACACACACACACATACACACTCAGATGCACACATGCATGTATATACACACGCAAGTACAGGTACACACACGCACACACACACACACACACACACTTTGTTTGCGAGCACATCAGTGGATGGTGTTGCTCACACTCATCAAGGTTTTGTTGCAGACACACACTTTTATCAGTTGAATTATGGCTGCAGTCCGCTATACCATACTACCATAGTCTAATCAGCAGGCCCTTGTGTGTGTGGAGCCCACATACATACTGTCCATATATACTGTATATCTATCTATGTAGCCCATCTTCTGTTTGACAACAGATGTGTGTGTATCAGCTGTCTTTATTGGGTATTAGTGAGCATTCAGAGCTATGGCGTCGATGGGGGGGTGGGAACTGTCGAACCATCGAGGCGTCGGGGTGTCCGGGGGGGAGGAGGCGTTGGGGCTCCGGATCAAATTCCCAGGTTCCCAGACCCACGGCGCCCCCGCCACATCCTGCTCGGGGGGGATTACAGCGCGTCAGCTCCGGCCGGGGCGATCCGGGAACGTCCGGGAAAAGACGGCTCCCCTCGGACCGCGTCCAAGCGGATAGACGACACCGACCCCGGGAGCGGCGTCCGGGATGGAGGCCTCCGCTACGCCGCGCGGGGTGGAACCGGGCTGGTTTTGGGGGGGGGGGGTTCTAAACCATTTTCAGACCCCGAACTGGACCATTTAAAGGTCCGCTGGCCCACGGTATTCAAACCTACAAAGATAAGATGTACTTAAGACTTGTTATTTGAAACGTTCATTTCATACGTTTGTTCCCACAGTACATGGTGGATGCTTTTAATACTTTGTTGATTAGATTATTGTCGCACTCACCGTGTTAAATAGTCTTCATTTTATCGGCTTGTTATCTGTTAGCCGCTCTTAAAACTTGTGGCCGGGCTTTGATGCCGTTTTTTATGGCGCTAATACGGTCACGGCCTGATAAGAACATTCCGGGGCGCTCGGAAGCGGATGTGAGGGCCGTCCGCCCAGACGGCCCGCCCGATTGGTCCGCCTTTATTTCCCCACTGGACCGTTTGACCCCCGACCCCCATCATCATCATTCGTCCTTGGCGCTGTTGACGTGTGAGTGTGAAGCTTCACCCCCACCCCTCATTTCTCTCAGGGGAGGGGCAGGTGAGGGTGTGTGTGTGTGTGTGTGTGTGTGAGGGGGGGTTCAGGGGGTCCAGTGTCCGTGTTCAAAGGGGGAACTCCTCTTGCTCTGTTTTGGGTTTTTATGGGGGGCGTC
>NC_140252.1:17096741-17101741 GCF_949987555.1 Borostomias antarcticus
CACCCTCTCTCTCTCCCTCTCTCTCTCCCTCTCTCTCTCTCTCTCTCCCTCCCTCTCTCTCTCTCTCTCTCCCTCCCTCTCTCTCTCTCTGTTCTCCTTGGCTGTTGTTCTTGTGTGGTTGGCTGCGCTCACAGCCAGAGAGAGAGGGTTTTTTCCTGTTCACTGTTATATTCTCTCTCTGACAAGCAGCAGTCTTTGGAACGCTCATTTATCTGGTGTCGCTCCTTAAAACGGAGCAACGGGAGCTCTGGTTTTTCAGAGCGTGAAAAAGAAAGTGTGAAGGACAATGAAAACCGCCGTGTGAAGCCGCGTGCGCGTGTGTGTGTGCGCGTGTGTGTGTCTGTGGTGTCAGCGAGGCCATCACTGCGTCTCCCAGCTGTGACCCTGGGCCACATGTGCAGCCTATTAGAGCCAATCAGAGGGCGGTAATCAGGATGAGGGGGAGGGGCTGGTGACAGAGTGGCGAGGTGGGGGGGGGGCGTGATTAGTGTGTCAGACTGAGAGGGTAGGACAGGACGACTGCCAGGAATCATATTTCCTCGTTTTCTTTCATTCCATCTCTCCCTCTCTCTCTCTTTCTCTCTCTCTCCCTCCCCCTCTCCACCCATCCGATGTGCCGTGCGGCGTCTAGCCTGGCGGGCTGCAGACTGGCACCGGATTCATTAAGACCGTGAAAACCCCCTCTACCCAACTCGAACCGGGGACCAGCTTTGATGTTGCGCAGAGAGACCCGCCCCGGGCGTCAGACAGAGAGACCCGCCCGGTCGTCAGACAGAGAGACCCACCCCGTTCGTCAGACAGAGAGACCCGTCCGTTCATCAGACAGAGAGACCCGTCCGGTCGTCAGACAGAGAGACCCGTCCGGTCGTCAGACAGAGAGACCCGTCCGGTCGTCAGACAGAGAGACCCGGTCCGGTCGTCAGATAGAGAGACCCGCCCGGTCGTCAGACAGAGAGACCCGTCCGGTCGTCAGACAGAGAGACCCGCCCGGTCGTCAGACAGAGAGACCCGCCCCGGTCGTCAGACAGAGAGACCCGTCCGGTCGTCAGACAGAGAGACCCGCCCCGGTCGTCAGACAGAGAGACCCGCCCCGGTCGTCAGACAGAGACCCGCCCCGGTCGTCAGACAGAGAGACCTGCCCGGTCTCGGTCGTCAGACATCTTGCTCAGCGAGTCGCTTCCAAACGCGTTAAAGTTAAAGTTAAAACCCCTCAGAACAACCTCAGAACCCGACTCCCTTTGAGAATCTGCAGCCATGTCTAATAATAATAATAATAAATCAGATTTATTAAGTGCATTTCTCGAACCCAAAGCGCTGGCTAATAGCGCTCAGAACCATTAGCTTGTGTAAACGGCTGGATTCTGACCCTGGCTGGGGAACAAATACCCCCTTTTTTCTCCCCAAAATCTCGTTCCGAGTTTTCATTATTCGTTCTGCTGAGCTCAGCGAAAAGAAGAAGAAGAAGAAAAAAAGTCGAAAAACCGTGCCTGTTTTTTTTCGCCCCTCCGCTGTTGTGGCCCGGGTAGTGGAAACTGTGGGGGCGGGAGGGGAAGGGGGGAGGAGGGGAGGGGAGGGGAGGGGGGGGGGGGCAGACGGACGGACAGACGGTGGGCCGGTTTGTAGGCCGTAAATCACCAGCGAGGCGGCCAGACAAACAGACGGGCTGACCGGAGAGCGGTCGGCGGTCGGGGCTCGGCAAGAAAACCACATTTGAGAGAGGGAAGGGGTCGCGGAATGCGCGACCGCGCTGCATTGTGGGAGCTGTTGCGCGTCTGGGTCCCCCTGACCGAGCGAGCGGTGCCTGAGTCACAGGATGTTGTGAGGTGGGGGTGGTGGGGGGGGGGGGGGGAGAGTCAGAATGCGTGCGATGAGCGCGGCGGTGACCGTGTTTGTCCTTTCCTGTCTCCCGTCTAGACTGGAGGATGGGACTCTGTATATATAGTACTGCTTTGAGGAAGCTTGCTGTGTTATCTCAGTTTCCCAACGACCTATAATAAAATCTCTCTATCTCTCTCTTTCTCTCTCTCTCTCTCTCTCTCTCTCTCTCTCTCTCTCTCTCTTTCTCTCCAGTCCCGAAGAAGCTGCTCCAGGAGTCGCCCCCCAGGCCCGCGGCGTTCCCCCCCCCCGCCCCGCGCCCATGACCCCAACGTGGTGGGAGACAGCGCACCCCCGGATGGGAGCTCACTCATAACCCCTGAAACACAGCCAGGTGAGCACACACGCACACACACATGCTGACACACTCAGCTAACACGTACCAGCCTCCCGGGGGGGGGGGGGGGGGGGGGGGTGGGGGGGCTGTGGGAGAGGGGATCCTGAAACACAGGCCTCCAGTCGGGGGTTCAGGCCCTCCCGCCGGAGGTCAGGGGTCAGGTGCTCTCATATGTGCCCCCTGCGGAGCGTCAGCTGTTTCAGTTTGCCCCGTTCAAAGATCTTTCATTCAGAAACCACGGCGTTTCATTAATAGCAGATCGCTGCTAGCGTGACTATTTCAGTGTGCTTTGTTCAGAGGTCATTAGAAGGCCGTTTGTTTGTTTGTTGGCTGATTGGCTGAATGTTTGGGGGAGGAGAGGGACACGCCTGTTTTGTTGTATCGTCAAATGCTTACATCATTTCCTGGAGTTCCCAGGACAGAGGGAGAGAAAGAAGGAGAGAGAGAGAGAGAGAGAGAGAGAGAGAGAGAGAAAGAGGCATACTACAGAATAAAGGGGAGTTGGAGAGAGAGGGAGATGTGGAAAAAGGTAGAGAGAGAAACAGAGAAAGAGAGTGGGAGAGGTGGAAAGAGTTAGAGAGAGAGAGGGAGAGAGAGAGAGAGAGAGAGAGAGAGAGAGAGATACTCCCGTTGATGAAACACAAACAATGCCATCATTCATGAGGGAGGGTGGCCGTAGTCCAGATCGCTAATGACTGTGTGTGTGTGTGTGTGTGTGCGTGTGTGTGTGTGTGTGTGTGTGTGTGTGTGTGTGCATGTGTATGTGAAGGGCCCGCCAGCACACCACTGATTAGTAGGAGGATTGCGAGATGAGAGAGGGAGAGGAGGAGAAGAGAGGAGAGAGGGAGAGGAGGAGAAGAGAGGAGAGAGGGAGAGGAGGAGAAGAGAGGAGAGAGGGAGAGGAGGAGAAGAGATGAGAGAGGGAGAGGAGGAGAAGAGAGCAGAGGAGAGGAAGGGCGCTTGAACGACCCTCCCCGCCCCCCCCCCCCCCTCTCTCCAGCCGTCCGTCTGCAAAGACCCGCTCGGAGAGAGGAGACGGAGAACACAGAACGCGGAACCCGTTTTTATAGACTCTTGCCGGTTCCCCCGGCCGTCCGTCCGCCATAAATCGCCCCGGAATCTTTTCATCTTTCTCATTTCCTGTTACTGTTTTTTTTATTATGATCCTTTATTCCAGAGAACGAGATGAAATAAGAGCGCGTTCCGCGGGTTCTCATAAAACGATCGGATTTCTCCCTTTGACCTTTTCCCAGCTTCCTACCTTTTTTCCATTGGAAGAGCAGCTTCTCTGTCTTCGTGGGGGCCGGTGTGTGTGTGTGTGTGTGTGTGTGTGTGTGTGTGTGTGTGTGTGTGTGTGTGTGAGTGGAGGGGGGGGGTTGGGGATTTACAGGCTGAATGGTAGCCGATGTGCGCCGCGTCAGTCGGTCCAGGTGGAAACGTTTACCTCCTCAGTGAGCAGTTCCACTCCTAAACTACATCAGATAAAGACAGGCGGACACACCTTACAGCTCCTGCAATTAGAGGTGCCCCCGGCGTGTGTGTGTGTGTGTGTGTGTGTGTGACCGCTGCGTGCGCGCGCACACACATAAATGCAGACAGAGATATAAACACACAGACATGATTGCAGGATTGGACACACACATGCACACACACATACACACACAGACATGATTGCAGGATTGAACACACACACACATACATACACACACACATACACACACGCGCGCACACCCAAACACACACACACCTACACACACATACTGTACACACACAGACATGATTACAGGATTGGACACACACACACACGCACACACACACACACACACGCACACACACACACACACACACACACACACACACACACACACACACACACACACACAGGTCGGGGGACCCTCTGTGTGGGCCCCCCTGTATTTAGGGCTGTTTACCCCGTCTGTCTGGTCGAAGTGTTTTATTTCCGCGTTGGAAGTAAACACGAGGCGCGGGCGGCAGACCTGCTTCACACGGTCGCAGCGCGCTGATGACAGGGCGCCTCTCCACCTCCTTATCGGGTTTGGGTTCCTACGGACAGAGTGGCCCTTCAGAGGGCCGACCCAGAGCCTTGGTTACGACCCGGGTAATGAAATCAGTGTGTTCTCGACCTTCTCTACCAGCACTGAAGCAACTCGTACGTCTCCCAGAAGGGCAGATGAAACGGTCAGATTGGCTGAGATTTGGGGAAATTGCTAAACATTTCGGAAGAACGTTTTTTTTCCAAGATGGTGGATATTCCCACGAGGCCTGAGTCAGGCTGAGCTGGGCCGAACCCAGTAATGTTGAGTTCTGAATCATCAGACGGCGGTGTGTGTGTGTGTGTGTGTGTGTGTCTGTGTGTGTGTGTGTGTGTGTGCGTGCGTCTGCGTATGTGTGTGTGTGTGTGTGTGTATGTGTATGTGTGCGTGCATCTGCGTATGTGTGTGCGTGTGTGTGTGTGTGTGTGTGTGAGAGAGAGAGATAGAGGACAAAACCAGCAAGGGAAGTGACTCACTGGTCTCTGACTCTGCGGTCTGGTCCTGGTCTGGTCCCGGTCTGGTTCCGGTCTGGTCCCGACTCTCCAGAGAGATGACTTCGCTGAGTTCACTGCTTACAAGTAAAATGAGTAAGACTTCCATTACTGTAAACGAGCAGTTCAGCTTTGAATCATGACATGCGTCAGTAAGTAGCTTCATTGGGGTAGTAATGTCTAAATATGATGCAGATGCAGCCCATCTGAAGCTCAGTCATATTTCCAGTATCTTAAGCCGGG
>NC_140252.1:17106741-17111741 GCF_949987555.1 Borostomias antarcticus
TGATGGTGATGATGATGATGATGATGATGATGATGATGATGATGATGATGATGCTGATGAAGGAGGTGACCGGCGTGGTTATAGCGTCACCCCCTGGCGCCAAAGTGGCACTACAGAAACACTGAACAGTTTTCGTTGCCATGGTACAGCGTCATGACCAGAGGACTAGGCGTGGGCTCAGGGAAGCGAACTAGCAGCTGCGGTGGGAATACTGCTGGTTTGTTTTTAGATGATTAGAGGGCCGTACACGCTATATTGAATTTAAAAGACCAATGGCTATTTTCAGGTATTGGGGGAGGATCAGAAATGTAGCTAGCTAGTGTTAGCTAGCTTAGCTTAGCTAGGTCCGCTCCTGCTGGATTAACAAGGTTCGTGTAGGTTAGCTAGCTGACGTTAGCATGCTAGCTCTGGACAAGGGAAACAACGAAGCACTCTATAAGCACTCTATAAGCACTCTCTATACCAAAGCTAGATTTGTTTGCGAAGCTGGCGGTGTTCATTCAACCCAAGAAAGATACGGGGGTAAACCATGGAGAGCCGAAAGTGACAGACTGGTAAGAGATCTCCCCTCCACCTCTCCAGACTATCTGGCTAGCTACCTATTCAAGCAGGATGCTAACAACACAGCTAGGCTAGCTAGCTAACGGTCACATGTAGCCACTTTTACCTTGTGATTACTTTAAGTTAACATTACTTGCTGTTGTCGAGAAGATCACCAAAACTGTCATTCAGTGTTTACTATCCCTATCTCGACCAGTCGTGTTCGTGTGTCTACCAGCTAGTTAATGAGCTAGAGCTGCTATAACAAGCTGATATCTAACCTTAGCTAGATGAGATGTGGAAAGCATGGGAACGAGGTGCCAAGTTACTGCCTGACCTCAGGTTGCGTGTTGTGGTTGACTTGTTCATGACTGGGTCCTGACAGTTGTTTTTAGTTGTAATTAGGCAGGGTGAGAAGGCAGCCCTTCCTCCCTGCAGTAAAGTGTCTGTCTAGAACAGATGGAGGCTACTTAATCCCATATGTGGGAGTTATGGGGGATTCTGCATGGTAGAGTTGTTTGCTTACTCCCAAACTACGATTATGCCATTGGTATATTGTTGTTCTTTAGTGAAATTATATCCTATTGTATAGAGGAGGATGATGATGATGATGATAATGATGATGATTGTGATGAAGTTGATTTTTAATGATGAGAGGAAGACGATATAGGCTACAGTCATACCAAGCTCCAGCACAGCTCAGTTTTTACATGGACATTGTTGTCAGAGGTGAAATGTGTCGTCTGCTCTTATCCTCAACTCCCTCACATGCACATCACACAGGGCTAGACTGTAGAGATGGTGAGCTAGTGTTTACTAGGCTAAGTGGGCATAATGGTATGAGGATTGAAGCTATATGTGAAACGAGCGCCCTGTTGGCTGATGTGTGTGTGTGTGTGTGTGTGTGTGTGTGTGTGTGTGTGAGAGAGAGAGAGAGAGAGAGAGAGAGAGAGAGAGAGAGAGAGAAGAACGTCAGGTTAGCGTTGTACTGTAACCAGTAACAGCAGTGGAGTGGAGCAGCAAATCATACATCATACCTCATGGAAATTTCCACCTGATCTGTCCGTCTCTTAGTGACCAGGGAACACAATAGACCCTGAGGGCCTTGGCTAATGCTTCTGAGTCCTATTTTGGCTCAGCTCAACGTTTAGCCAACTACTAATTAATCAATCTAGCCTTAGATGAAAAGGTCATATTCACATTCCTGATACTGAATCTAGCACTATTATGGGCCTAAACACAGGCAAGCCAGGGTTTCATTTTCACAAGGAGAAAAAGACCTGGAGGCGATTGTTTCACATGATGTGATGTACTGACAGTCTCTGGTTGTGCAGCATTCCTGCTCCATAAGGACAAGATGGATTCAGAGAACATTCCCAGCCCCTACGAAGACAACCGGAATGCCGAGCAGAGTCGGCAGTCTCTCCGGAGCACGGGGAAGGATTCCGAGGTGTCATTCCGGAGTCGGAAACAGGACAAGAGCCGGGACGTGGACGAGAAGGACAGCTGCACTGGGGACCGGGCCAGAACCCAGACGCGGGATCCGGACCGGGACCGGCTGTCGGACGGCGGCGAGCGGCGCCGGAGCGACAGGTCGTCCTACTCGGAGGACTACGACAACGGCTCGCCGTCGGAACGCTCGCTCTCGCCCTACTCCCGCACGCCGTCGCCCAGTCCGCCGCGAGGCGTCCGCGCCAGGAAGGTCACCAGCAGCCCCCTCCACAAAATAGGTACGCACACACACACACACACATGCACACACTCACACATACACACTCTCACACACACATACACCCTCACACTCACAATTCTGTTCAAACTGTTCTGACAATCAAATAGTGGCTCTTGAAACTAATGTATACAAATATATTCTGAAGACGTGTAATTTTATTGTGTAATTTGTAAATTGTGTTTGAATAACTCATCTGTAATTGAGCACACAGAGGAGCCAGCAGCAACATTTCATTGAGATTGTACACTGTACTTTTACATGTGATGAATAAAGATCTGAATCTAATATATTTTTAATATATACTGTAAATAATATATATATATATATATATATATATATATATATAATGTGTGTATATAATGAACTCACCAAAACTTGATACCCTCGCCCTTCCTGTCCCCCTGCCCTCCCCCCTCCCCCCCCCCCCCCCCCCCACCTCTCTAGGTGTGCGTCGGGGCGTGTCTCGTCCGCAGCGCGTCGGTGCCCAGCCGCAGCGCCGGGGCGGGCGCTCCCAGAGCAAAGAGACGCCGGCAGCCCCGCCCAAGGACCTGGACCTGGTGGCCAAGCGCATGCTGTCGGCACGCCTCCTCAAGATCAACGAGCTGCGCAACGCCCTGGCCGAGCTGCAGCTGCGCGCAGACGAGCTGCAGAAGGAGAACCGCGTCCTCAGACAGGTAGGAGAACCACCGCGTCCTCACAGGTGGGAGAATCATTGCGTCCTCAGACAGGTAGAACCACCGCGTCCTCAGACAGGTAGGATAGGAGAACCATCGCGTCCTCAGACAGGAGAACCACCGCGTCCTCAGACAGGAGAACCACCATGTCCTCAGACAGGTAGGAGAACCGTGTCCTCAGACAGGTAGGAGAACCGCATCCTCAGACAGGTAGGAGAACCGCGTCCTCAGACAGGTAGGAGAACCGCGTCCTCAGACAGGTAGGAGAACCATGTCCTCAGACAGGTAGGAGAACCGTGTCCTCAGACAGGTAGGAGAACCGCGTCCTCAGACAGGTAGGAGAACCGCGTACTCAGACAGGTAGGAGAACCGTGTCCTCAGACAGGTAGGAGAACCGCGTCCTCAGACAGGTAGGAGAACCGCGTCTTCAGACAGGTAGGAGAACCGCGTCTTCAGACAGGTAGGAGAACCGCGTCCTCAGACAGGTAGGAGAACCACGTCCTCAGACAGGTAGGAGAACCGCGTCCTCAGACAGGTAGGAGAACCGCGTCCTCAGACAGGTAGGAGAACCGCGTCCTCAGACAGGTAGGGGAACCGCGTCCTCAGACAGGTAGGAGAACCACGTCCTCAGACAGGTAGGAGAACCGCGTCCTCAGACAGGTAGGAGAACCATGTCCTCAGACAGGTAGGAGAACCGTGTCCTCAGACAGGTAGGAGAACCGTGTCCTCAGACAGGTAGGAGAACCGTGTCCTCAGACAGGTAGGAGAACCGCGTCCTCAGACAGGTAGGAGAACCATGTCCTCAGACAGGTAGGAGAACCGTGTCCTCAGACAGGTAGGAGAACCATGTCCTCAGACAGGTAGGAGAACCGTGTCCTCAGACAGGTAGGAGAACCGTGTCCTCAGACAGGTAGGAGAACCATGTCCTCAGACAGGTAGGAGAACCGTGTCCTCAGACAGGTAGGAGAACCGTGTCCTCAGACAGGTAGGAGAACCGTGTCCTCAGACAGGTAGGAGAACCATGTCCTCAGACAGGTAGGAGAACCGTGTCCTCAGACAGGTAGGAGAACCGTGTCCTCAGACAGGTAGGAGAACCATGTCCTCAGACAGGTAGGAGAACCGTGTCCTCAGACAGGTAGGGCGATGCTCAGCTTCTGTCTTGGCCCTCGGTGGTCGGCTCCAGAATCCATGACATCTCTGACCGCTCCTTCTTTCCTGTCCGTGTTCCTTATTATACATGTCTATATAGACTGTATGTATGTATGTATGTACGTAAGTATGAATCTAATATCTAGGCATACTGTATATATAGATAATTTTTTCGCTGCTTCTTGTAATTTCTCTTGTAATTTTTCCTTGTAATTTAATTTGATCTATTATGTATATTATCTATCTATTTATTCCACTGTACCTTTCCCACTGCTACTGTACCTTTCCCACTGCTACTGTACCTTTCCCACTGCTACTGTACCTTTCCCACTGCTGAAACCCCAAATTGAAAGTACGTCTTATCTGATCTCATCCTCGCCCCCCCCAGCTCCAGGCGCGTCAGGAGAAGGCCCTGCAGCGCTACGACGACACGGAGAGCGAGATCTCCCAGCTGCTGTCGCGCCACAGCGGGGAGACGCGCGCGCTGAGGGAGCGCCTTCGCCGGGCCCTGGAGCGGGAGCGCGCGGCGGAGCGCGGCCTGAGGGAGGTGCAGGAGCAGCTGAGGAGGAGCCAGGCGGCGCTGGGGAGGCTGAGGAAGCTGGCGGAGGAGCGCGAGCTCGGGCCCCGGGAGGAGCTGAGCCGCAGGCTGGACCAGGAGAGGACGCGCGCCCTGGAGAACGAGAGCAAGGTCAAGGTAGGGGGTTCGAACGCGGCCGCCGGACCGGGGCGCTAGTAGGTCAGGTCAGGGGGAGGATGTGCGGAAAGTGTACGTTTGCTTTACGACTTGTTGTCACTTGTAGGCAGGGTGTGAATTAGGGCGGGGGGGGGGGGGCGGGGGAGGGTGGTTAGAAGAGCTATGAGGTCCCCTGAAACCACCGAACAGGAAAATTAGAGGGGGTCTCTTT
>NC_140252.1:17116741-17223826 GCF_949987555.1 Borostomias antarcticus
GCTTTTTAAAGAGGAACTAGCTCCGTCTCATTGGTTGGTTAAAGAGGAAGTCATCGCGGTTGTCGACCACTACATTAGTGGACCTGGAGTTCCTCAGGAAAAGAACTTGGACGGATGTTTCGTTATCATAGCAGAGAAATCCACACCCTGATTTGATGATTAAATCCCATTTTGATGACATGATTTCAACACTCCACCAATGCTTTTCAGAAAAGACGTGACTCTTAATTTATGCTCTTTTACCTGCACTGATCCCACGAGGTGGGAATTGTTCAGTGGTCCCCTTGTGTAGACGAAGGCTCTTTACAAGACTGTTTTTATCCTCTCACTAACTGCTGTCTATCTTCTGAATATGTGTATGTGTAATGGTACCTGAGAGTACTGATACCTCTACCTGTGTAGATGTGGTCTGCTTGATGGAGTTGTATCTTTGAAGTATACTCACTCAGGTAAAATGACGTTAGTAGGGAGAACCAGGGTTCATTTTAAGTGACCAAATGACCGTTGGTTTGTGTTTGTTTTTTATTATTAGTTTGATGGATAACTATAATTTGCTTTAATTGTCACGTTGAATGTAGTGCAAATAAAAAAAGGCTATTTTCCGCAGATAGCTAGTGTGTGAATGTACTGTATAATATACTAGGTTCATAAGCCATAGTAGTCTGTTTAGTCAAACACTACAAAAGTGCAGTGTAATTATCACTCTGTTCTTATTAATTCATTTTAAATTGCCACTAAGTTAATATATAAGTCTTAACAGGCAGTTATTTTAGGGTTTTATGTTGCCATTACATCTTTATATCCTCTTGAGTTTGAAATCTCTCTGGCAGTATGTTTTAGTCTGAGCTTTTGTGTTTTATTATAATGTATACTCTTATTGGAGTGTAGAAAGGGATTATGTTACCTCTGGGTTGCTCTGTTGCCAATAGCAAAGTTGATGGGAAACTCAGGCTTCAAACATCCAAAAGAACATGAGCTTCTTGGCCCCATAATCCAGTAACAAGGTAACACTCTCGCCAAATGTTGCAATACCGTTGCATCAATGTTGATGTTATACTGGATGGTCTGTATGCTTCGTACTAGTAAGCAAGAGTTTTGACTGTGGAGTAACAGTGGGGTTGGGAGTGTTCTTTAGTGCGTTATACAATCAATCAAATCATCCTGACGGTGTGCTGAATGTCAACTGGGCGTTGGATTGCATGGCCAGTGTCATTACCTCTCCTACAGACAATCATGCCAGTAAAGTGGGCCTAGTGTTTACAGCTTTCATAGGCATTGATGAGGTTGGTAGGAATACTCACAGCATCACAGTAAGATGTGGGGGGGGGACCCATTGAGACAATTCTAGAGTGAAACCACAGCACCCTCTGCTGGTACCTCTTGGAAACGTTTTGGACCAAAAAGCATTGAAGTTTGCTTTATGGCCACGTGCGCACACTAGAAGTGCACACGGAACGGTCAGAGAACCATATTGATCAAGCCCATTACTCCAACATTGCTTGTTTAATTGTTTAAAAAATTAAAACTTAGATAGTCCATACATTATATATTTTCTGTATCCATGTTAGGCCTATTTTAGGCTATATGAACTTGTAAATTACATTGACTTACAGTATATTTATAAAGACATACATTTGTTGGTATTTTTGTATTAACAAAGGCTTAAATTATTTAGCAAACATCCTGCATTGTTCTGAGACTACATTATTTTGTTTTGTGGCCTCTGAAAGACAACTGTTTTGTCTTCTCATCCTATTTTTGTACAGTCATTGTCTATCTTGTTTTATTTGTAAAAAATAAATAGATAAATAAATAAATACTGCTTGTGTCTTGGGGTTTTTTTCAGACCAAATTTATTTTTTATCTACAATCTTCATGAACATTCACAGGTATGTAGTACAAGCAATTCTGATCAGAGATATGCCACCCATGGGTGTCTAGTCCATTCCTAGGCCGAGCACTGACAAATTTAATTATTTCCACCTGAAAAAAAACGTAAGGGGTATGTATGGCGTTTTTTTTTCCAGACCAAATTTATTTCTATCTACAATCTTCATGAACATTTACAGGTATGTAGTACAAGCAATTCTGATCAGAGATCTGCTACCCATGGGTGTCTAGTCCATTCCTAGGCCGAGCAGTGACTAATTTAATTATCTCCACCTGAAAAAAAACATAAGGGGTATGTATGGCGTTTTTTTTTCCAGACCAAATTTATTTCTATCTACAATCTTCATGAACATTTACAGGTATGTAGTACAAGCAATTCTGATCAGAGATATGCCACCCATGGGTGTCTAGTCCATTCCTAGGCCGAGCACTGACAAATTTAATTATTTCCACCTGAAAAAAAACGTAAGGGGTATGTATGGCGGTTTTTTTTCCAGACCAAATTTATTTCTATCTACAATCTTCATGAACATTTACAGGTATGTAGTACAAGCAATTCTGATCAGAGATATGCCACCCATGGGTGTCTAGTCCATTCCTAGGCCGAGCACTGACAAATTTAATTATTTCCACCTGAAAAAAAACGTAAGGGGTATGTATGGCGTTTTTCTTTCCAGACCAAATTTATTTTTATCTACAATCTTCATGAACATTCACAGGTATGTAGTACAAGCATTTCTGATCAGAGATCTGCCACCCATGGGTGTCTAGTCCATTCCTAGGCTGAGCAGTGACTAATTTAATTATCTCCACCTGAAAAAAAACATAAGGGGTATGTATGGCGTTTTTTTTTCCAGACCAAATTTATTTCTATCTACAATCTTCATGAACATTTACAGGTATGTAGTACAAGCAATTCTGATCAGAGATATGCCACCCATGGGTGTCTAGTCCATTCCTAGGCCGAGCAGTGACAAATTTAATTATCTCCACCTGAAAAAAAACATAAGGGGTATGTATGGCGGTTTTTTTTTCCAGACCAAATTTATTTCTATCTACAATCTTCATGAACATTTACAGGTATGTAGTACAAGCAATTCTGATCAGAGATATGCCACCCATGGGTGTCTAGTCCATTCCTAGGCCGAGCACTGACAAATTTAATTATTTCTCATGAAAAAAAACGTAAGGGGTATGTATGGCGTTTTTCTTTCCAGACCAAATTTATTTTTATCTACAATCTTCATGAACATTCACAGGTATGTAGTACAAGCATTTCTGATCAGAGATCTGCCACCCATGGGTGTCTAGTCCATTCCTAGGCCGAGCAGTGACTAATTTAATTATCTCCACCTGAAAAAAAACATAAGGGGTATGTATGGCGTTTTTCTTTCCAGACCAAATTTATTTTTATCTACAATCTTCATGAACATTCACAGGTATGTAGTACAAGCAATTCTGATCAGAGATATGCCACCCATGGGTGTCTAGTCCATTCCTAGGCCGAGCACTGACAAATGTAATTATTTCCACCTGAAAAAAAACGTAAGGGGTATGTATGGCGTTTTTTTTTCCAGACCAAATTTATTTCTATCTACAATCTTCATGAACATTTACAGGTATGTAGTACAAGCAATTCTGATCAGAGATATGCCACCCATGGGTGTCTAGTCCATTCCTAGGCCGAGCACTGACAAATGTAATTATTTCCACCTGAAAAAAAACGTAAGGGGTATGTATGGCGTTTATTTTTTCCAGTCCAAATTTATTTCTATCTACAATCTTCATGAACATTTACAGGTATGTAGTACAAGCAATTCTGATCAGAGATATGCCACCCATGGGTGTCTAGTCCATTCCTAGGCCGAGCACTGACAAATTTAATTATTTCCACCTGAAAAAAAACGTAAGGGGTATGTATGGCGTTTTTCTTTCCAGACCAAATTTATTTTTATCTACAATCTTCATGAACATTCACAGGTATGTAGTACAAGCATTTCTGATCAGAGATCTGCCACCCATGGGTGTCTAGTCCATTCCTAGGCCGAGCAGTGACTAATTTAATTATCTCCACCTGAAAAAAAACATAAGGGGTATGTATGGCGTTTTTTTTTCCAGACCAAATTTATTTCTATCTACAATCTTCATGAACATTTACAGGTATGTAGTACAAGCAATTCTGATCAGAGATATGCCACCCATGGGTGTCTAGTCCATTCCTAGGCCGAGCACTGACAAATGTAATTATTTCCACCTGAAAAAAAACGTAAGGGGTATGTATGGCGTTTTTTTTCCAGACCAAATTTATTTCTATCTACAATCTTCATGAACATTTACAGGTATGTAGTACAAGCAATTCTGATCAGAGATATGCCACCCATGGGTGTCTAGTCCATTCCTAGGCCGAGCAGTGACAAATTTAATTATCTCCACCTGAAAAAAAACGTAAGGGGTATGTATGGCGTTTTTTTTTCCAGACCAAATTTATTTTTATCTACAATCTTCATGAACATTCACAGGTATGTAGTACAAGCAATTCTGATCAGAGATATGCCACCCATGGGTGTCTAGTCCATTCCTAGGCCGAGCACTGACAAATGTAATTATCTCCACCTGAAAAAAAACGTAAGGGGTATGTATGGCGTTTTTTTTTCCAGACCAAATTTATTTTTATCTACAATCTTCATGAACATTCACAGGTATGTAGTACAAGCAATTCTGATCAGAGATATGCCACCCATGGGTGTCTAGTCCATTCCTAGGCCGAGCACCGACAAATGTAATTATCTCCACCTGAAAAAAAACATAAGGGGTATGTATGGTGTTTTTTTTTCTAGACCAAATTTATTTCTATCTACAATCTTCATGAACATTTACAGGTATGTAGTACAAGCAATTCTGATCAGAGATCTGCCACCCATGGGTGTCTAGTCCATTCCTAGGCCGAGCAGTGACTAATTTAATTATCTCCACCTGAAAAAAAACATAAGGGGTATGTATGGTGTTTTTTTTTTCCAGACCAAATTTATTTCTATCTACAATCTTCATGAACATTTACAGGTATGTAGTACAAGCAATTCTGATCAGAGATCTGCCACCCATGGGTGTCTAGTCCATTCCTAGGCTGAGCAGTGACTAATTTAATTATCTCCACCTGAAAAAAAACATAAGGGGTATGTATGGCGTTTTTTTTTCCAGACCAAATTTATTTCTATCTACAATCTTCATGAACATTTACAGGTATGTAGTACAAGCAATTCTGATCAGAGATCTGCCACCCATGGGTGTCTAGTCCATCCCTAGGCCGAGCACTGACAAATTTAATTATTTCCACCTGAAAAAAAACGTAAGGGGTATGTATGGCGTTTTTTTTTCCAGACCAAATTTATTTCTATCTACAATCTTCATGAACATTTACAGGTATGTAGTACAAGCAATTCTGATCAGAGATATGCCACCCATGGGTGTCTAGTCCATTCCTAGGCCGAGCAGTGACAAATTTAATTATCTCCACCTGAAAAAAAACATAAGGGGTATGTATGGCGTTTTTTTTTTCCAGACCAAATTTATTTCTATCTACAATCTTCATGAACATTTACAGGTATGTAGTACAAGCAATTCTGATCAGAGATCTGCCACCCATGGGTGTCTAGTCCATTCCTAGGCCGAGCAGTGACAAATGTAATTATTTCCACCTGAAAAAAACCGTAAGGGGTATGTATGGCGTTTTTTTTTCCAGACCAAATTTATTTCTATCTACAATCTTCATGAACATTTACAGGTATGTAGTACAAACAATTCTGATCAGAGATATGCCACCCATGGGTGTCTAGTCCATTCCTAGGCCGAGCAGTGACAAATTTAATTATCTCCACCTGAAAAAAAACGTATGGCGTTTTTTTTTTCCAGACCAAATTTATTTCTATCTACAATCTTCATGAACATTTACAGGTATGTAGTACAAGCAATTCTGATCAGAGATCTGCCACCCATGGGTGTCTAGTCCATTCCTAGGCCGAGCACTGACAAATTTAATTATTTCCACCTGAAAAAAAACGTAAGGGGTACGTATGGCGTTTTTTTTTCCAGACCAAATTTATTTCTATCTACAATCTTCATGAACATTTACAGGTATGTAGTACAAGCAATTCTGATCAGAGATCTGCCACCCATGGGTGTCTAGTCCATTCCTAGGACGAGCACTGACAAATTTAATTATTTCCACCTGAAAAAAAACGTAAGGGGTATGTATGGCGTTTTTTTTTCCAGACCAAATTTATTTCTATCTACAATCTTCATGAACATTTATAGGTATGTAGTACAAGCAATTCTGATCAGAGATCTGCCACCCATGGGTGTCTAGTCCATTCCTAGGCCGAGCACTGACAAATTTAATTATTTCCACCTGAAAAAAAAACGTAAGGGGTATGTATGGCGTTTTTTTTTCCAGACCAAATTTATTTCTATCTACAATCTTCATGAACATTTACAGGTATGTAGTACAAGCAATTCTGATCAGAGATATGCCACCCATGGGTGTCTAGTCCATTCCTAGGCCGAGCACTGACAAATTTAATTATTTCCACCTGAAAAAAAAACGTAAGGGGTATGTATGGCGTTTTTTTTTCCAGACCAAATTTATTTCTATCTACAATCTTCATGAACATTTACAGGTATGTAGTACAAGCAATTCTGATCAGAGATATGCCACCCATGGGTGTCTAGTCCATTCCTAGGCCGAGCAGTGACAAATTTAATTATCTCCACCTGAAAAAAAACGTAAGGGGTATGTATACCGTTTTTTTTTCCAGACCAAATTTATTTCTATCTACAATCTTCATGAACATTTACAGGTATGTAGTACAAGCAATTCTGATCAGAGATATGCCACCCATGGGTGTCTAGTCCATTCCTAGGCCGAGCACTGACAAATGTAATTATTTCCACCTGAAAAAAAACGTAAGGGGTATGTATGCCGTTTTTTTTCCAGACCAAATTTATTTCTATCTACAATCTTCATGAACATTTACAGGTATGTAGTACAAGCAATTCTGATCAGAGATATGCCACCCATGGGTGTCTAGTCCATTCCTAGGCCGAGCACTGACAAATTTAATTATTTCCACCTGAAAAAAACCGTAAGGGGTATGTATGGCGTTTTTTTTTCCAGACCAAATTTATTTCTATCTACAATCTTCATGAACATTTACAGGTATGTAGTACAAGCAATTCTGATCAGAGATATGCCACCCATGGGTGTCTAGTCCATTCCTAGGCCGAGCAGTGACAAATTTAATTATCTCCACCTGAAAAAAAACGTAAGGGGTATGTATGGCGTTTTTTTTTCCAGACCAAATTTATTTTTATCTACAATCTTCATGAACATTCACAGGTATGTAGTACAAGCAATTCTGATCAGAGATATGCCACCCATGGGTGTCTAGTCCATTCCTAGGCCGAGCACCGACAAATGTAATTATCTCCACCTGAAAAAAAACATAAGGGGTATGTATGGTGTTTTTTTTTCTAGACCAAATTTATTTCTATCTACAATCTTCATGAACATTTACAGGTATGTAGTACAAGCAATTCTGATCAGAGATATGCCACCCATGGGTGTCTAGTCCATTCCTAGGCCGAGCAGTGATAAATTTAATTATCTCCACCTGAAAAAAAACGTAAGGGGTATGTATGGCGTTTTTTTTTCCAGACCAAATTTATTTTTATCTACAATCTTCATGAACATTCACAGGTATGTAGTACAAGCAATTCTGATCAGAGATATGCCACCCATGGGTGTCTAGTCCATTCCTAGGCCGAGCACCGACAAATGTAATTATCTCCACCTGAAAAAAAACATAAGGGGTATGTATGGTGTTTTTTTTTCTAGACCAAATTTATTTCTATCTACAATCTTCATGAACATTTACAGGTATGTAGTACAAGCAATTCTGATCAGAGATCTGCCACCCATGGGTGTCTAGTCCATTCCTAGGCTGAGCACTGACAAATTTAATTATTTCCACCTGAAAAAAACCGTAAGGGGTACGTATGGCGTTTTTTTTTCCAGACCAAATTTATTTCTATCTACAATCTTCATGAACATTTACAGGTATGTAGTACAAGCAATTCTGATCAGAGATCTGCCACCCATGGGTGTCTAGTCCATTCCTAGGCCGAGCAGTGACTAATTTAATTATCTCCACCTGAAAAAAAACATAAGGGGTATGTATGGTGTTTTTTTTTTCCAGACCAAATTTATTTCTATCTACAATCTTCATGAACATTTACAGGTATGTAGTACAAGCAATTCTGATCAGAGATCTGCCACCCATGGGTGTCTAGTCCATTCCTAGGCTGAGCAGTGACTAATTTAATTATCTCCACCTGAAAAAAAACATAAGGGGTATGTATGGCGTTTTTTTTTCCAGACCAAATTTATTTCTATCTACAATCTTCATGAACATTTACAGGTATGTAGTACAAGCAATTCTGATCAGAGATCTGCCACCCATGGGTGTCTAGTCCATCCCTAGGCCGAGCACTGACAAATTTAATTATTTCCACCTGAAAAAAAACGTAAGGGGTATGTATGGCGTTTTTTTTTCCAGACCAAATTTATTTCTATCTACAATCTTCATGAACATTTACAGGTATGTAGTACAAGCAATTCTGATCAGAGATATGCCACCCATGGGTGTCTAGTCCATTCCTAGGCCGAGCAGTGACAAATTTAATTATCTCCACCTGAAAAAAAACATAAGGGGTATGTATGGCGTTTTTTTTTTCCAGACCAAATTTATTTCTATCTACAATCTTCATGAACATTTACAGGTATGTAGTACAAGCAATTCTGATCAGAGATCTGCCACCCATGGGTGTCTAGTCCATTCCTAGGCCGAGCACTGACAAATGTAATTATTTCCACCTGAAAAAAACCGTAAGGGGTATGTATGGCATTTTTTTTTCCAGACCAAATTTATTTCTATCTACAATCTTCATGAACATTTACAGGTATGTAGTACAAACAATTCTGATCAGAGATATGCCACCCATGGGTGTCTAGTCCATTCCTAGGCCGAGCAGTGACAAATTTAATTATCTCCACCTGAAAAAAAACGTATGGCGTTTTTTTTTTCCAGACCAAATTTATTTCTATCTACAATCTTCATGAACATTTACAGGTATGTAGTACAAGCAATTCTGATCAGAGATCTGCCACCCATGGGTGTCTAGTCCATTCCTAGGCCGAGCACTGACAAATTTAATTATTTCCACCTGAAAAAAAACGTAAGGGGTACGTATGGCGTTTTTTTTTCCAGACCAAATTTATTTCTATCTACAATCTTCATGAACATTTACAGGTATGTAGTACAAGCAATTCTGATCAGAGATCTGCCACCCATGGGTGTCTAGTCCATTCCTAGGACGAGCACTGACAAATTTAATTATTTCCACCTGAAAAAAAACGTAAGGGGTATGTATGGCGTTTTTTTTTCCAGACCAAATTTATTTCTATCTACAATCTTCATGAACATTTATAGGTATGTAGTACAAGCAATTCTGATCAGAGATCTGCCACCCATGGGTGTCTAGTCCATTCCTAGGCCGAGCACTGACAAATTTAATTATTTCCACCTGAAAAAAAAACGTAAGGGGTATGTATGGCGTTTTTTTTTCCAGACCAAATTTATTTCTATCTACAATCTTCATGAACATTTACAGGTATGTAGTACAAGCAATTCTGATCAGAGATATGCCACCCATGGGTGTCTAGTCCATTCCTAGGCCGAGCACTGACAAATTTAATTATTTCCACCTGAAAAAAAAACGTAAGGGGTATGTATGGCGTTTTTTTTTCCAGACCAAATTTATTTCTATCTACAATCTTCATGAACATTTACAGGTATGTAGTACAAGCAATTCTGATCAGAGATATGCCACCCATGGGTGTCTAGTCCATTCCTAGGCCGAGCAGTGACAAATTTAATTATCTCCACCTGAAAAAAAACGTAAGGGGTATGTATACCGTTTTTTTTTCCAGACCAAATTTATTTCTATCTACAATCTTCATGAACATTTACAGGTATGTAGTACAAGCAATTCTGATCAGAGATATGCCACCCATGGGTGTCTAGTCCATTCCTAGGCCGAGCACTGACAAATGTAATTATTTCCACCTGAAAAAAAACGTAAGGGGTATGTATGCCGTTTTTTTTCCAGACCAAATTTATTTCTATCTACAATCTTCATGAACATTTACAGGTATGTAGTACAAGCAATTCTGATCAGAGATATGCCACCCATGGGTGTCTAGTCCATTCCTAGGCCGAGCACCGACAAATGTAATTATCTCCACCTGAAAAAAAACATAAGGGGTATGTATGGTGTTTTTTTTTCTAGACCAAATTTATTTCTATCTACAATCTTCATGAACATTTACAGGTATGTAGTACAAGCAATTCTGATCAGAGATATGCCACCCATGGGTGTCTAGTCCATTCCTAGGCCGAGCAGTGATAAATTTAATTATCTCCACCTGAAAAAAAACGTAAGGGGTATGTATGGCGTTTTTTTTTCCAGACCAAATTTATTTTTATCTACAATCTTCATGAACATTCACAGGTATGTAGTACAAGCAATTCTGATCAGAGATATGCCACCCATGGGTGTCTAGTCCATTCCTAGGCCGAGCACCGACAAATGTAATTATCTCCACCTGAAAAAAAACATAAGGGGTATGTATGGTGTTTTTTTTTCTAGACCAAATTTATTTCTATCTACAATCTTCATGAACATTTACAGGTATGTAGTACAAGCAATTCTGATCAGAGATCTGCCACCCATGGGTGTCTAGTCCATTCCTAGGCTGAGCACTGACAAATTTAATTATTTCCACCTGAAAAAAACCGTAAGGGGTACGTATGGCGTTTTTTTTTCCAGACCAAATTTATTTCTATCTACAATCTTCATGAACATTTACAGGTATGTAGTACAAGCAATTCTGATCAGAGATCTGCCACCCATGGGTGTCTAGTCCATTCCTAGGCCGAGCAGTGACTAATTTAATTATCTCCACCTGAAAAAAAACATAAGGGGTATGTATGGTGTTTTTTTTTTCCAGACCAAATTTATTTCTATCTACAATCTTCATGAACATTTACAGGTATGTAGTACAAGCAATTCTGATCAGAGATCTGCCACCCATGGGTGTCTAGTCCATTCCTAGGCTGAGCAGTGACTAATTTAATTATCTCCACCTGAAAAAAAACATAAGGGGTATGTATGGCGTTTTTTTTTCCAGACCAAATTTATTTCTATCTACAATCTTCATGAACATTTACAGGTATGTAGTACAAGCAATTCTGATCAGAGATCTGCCACCCATGGGTGTCTAGTCCATCCCTAGGCCGAGCACTGACAAATTTAATTATTTCCACCTGAAAAAAAACGTAAGGGGTATGTATGGCGTTTTTTTTTCCAGACCAAATTTATTTCTATCTACAATCTTCATGAACATTTACAGGTATGTAGTACAAGCAATTCTGATCAGAGATATGCCACCCATGGGTGTCTAGTCCATTCCTAGGCCGAGCAGTGACAAATTTAATTATCTCCACCTGAAAAAAAACATAAGGGGTATGTATGGCGTTTTTTTTTTCCAGACCAAATTTATTTCTATCTACAATCTTCATGAACATTTACAGGTATGTAGTACAAGCAATTCTGATCAGAGATCTGCCACCCATGGGTGTCTAGTCCATTCCTAGGCCGAGCACTGACAAATGTAATTATTTCCACCTGAAAAAAACCGTAAGGGGTATGTATGGCGTTTTTTTTTCCAGACCAAATTTATTTCTATCTACAATCTTCATGAACATTTACAGGTATGTAGTACAAACAATTCTGATCAGAGATATGCCACCCATGGGTGTCTAGTCCATTCCTAGGCCGAGCAGTGACAAATTTAATTATCTCCACCTGAAAAAAAACGTATGGCGTTTTTTTTTTCCAGACCAAATTTATTTCTATCTACAATCTTCATGAACATTTACAGGTATGTAGTACAAGCAATTCTGATCAGAGATCTGCCACCCATGGGTGTCTAGTCCATTCCTAGGCCGAGCACTGACAAATTTAATTATTTCCACCTGAAAAAAAACGTAAGGGGTACGTATGGCGTTTTTTTTTCCAGACCAAATTTATTTCTATCTACAATCTTCATGAACATTTACAGGTATGTAGTACAAGCAATTCTGATCAGAGATCTGCCACCCATGGGTGTCTAGTCCATTCCTAGGACGAGCACTGACAAATTTAATTATTTCCACCTGAAAAAAAACGTAAGGGGTATGTATGGCGTTTTTTTTTCCAGACCAAATTTATTTCTATCTACAATCTTCATGAACATTTATAGGTATGTAGTACAAGCAATTCTGATCAGAGATCTGCCACCCATGGGTGTCTAGTCCATTCCTAGGCCGAGCACTGACAAATTTAATTATTTCCACCTGAAAAAAAAACGTAAGGGGTATGTATGGCGTTTTTTTTTCCAGACCAAATTTATTTCTATCTACAATCTTCATGAACATTTACAGGTATGTAGTACAAGCAATTCTGATCAGAGATATGCCACCCATGGGTGTCTAGTCCATTCCTAGGCCGAGCACTGACAAATTTAATTATTTCCACCTGAAAAAAAACCGTAAGGGGTATGTATGGCGTTTTTTTTTCCAGACCAAATTTATTTCTATCTACAATCTTCATGAACATTTACAGGTATGTAGTACAAGCAATTCTGATCAGAGATATGCCACCCATGGGTGTCTAGTCCATTCCTAGGCCGAGCAGTGACAAATTTAATTATCTCCACCTGAAAAAAAACGTAAGGGGTATGTATACCGTTTTTTTTTCCAGACCAAATTTATTTCTATCTACAATCTTCATGAACATTTACAGGTATGTAGTACAAGCAATTCTGATCAGAGATATGCCACCAATGGGTGTCTAGTCCATTCCTAGGCCGAGCACTGACAAATGTAATTATTTCCACCTGAAAAAAAACGTAAGGGGTATGTATGCCGTTTTTTTTCCAGACCAAATTTATTTCTATCTACAATCTTCATGAACATTTACAGGTATGTAGTACAAGCAATTCTGATCAGAGATATGCCACCCATGGGTGTCTAGTCCATTCCTAGGCCGAGCACTGACAAATTTAATTATTTCCACCTGAAAAAAACCGTAAGGGGTATGTATGGCGTTTTTTTTTCCAGACCAAATTTATTTCTATCTACAATCTTCATGAACATTTACAGGTATGTAGTACAAACAATTCTGATCAGAGATATGCCACCCATGGGTGTCTAGTCCATTCCTAGGCCGAGCAGTGACAAATTTAATTATCTCCACCTGAAAAAAAACGTATGGCGTTTTTTTTTTCCAGACCAAATTTATTTCTATCTACAATCTTCATGAACATTTACAGGTATGTAGTACAAGCAATTCTGATCAGAGATCTGCCACCCATGGGTGTCTAGTCCATTCCTAGGCCGAGCACTGACAAATTTAATTATTTCCACCTGAAAAAAAACGTAAGGGGTACGTATGGCGTTTTTTTTTCCAGACCAAATTTATTTCTATCTACAATCTTCATGAACATTTACAGGTATGTAGTACAAGCAATTCTGATCAGAGATCTGCCACCCATGGGTGTCTAGTCCATTCCTAGGACGAGCACTGACAAATTTAATTATTTCCACCTGAAAAAAAACGTAAGGGGTATGTATGGCGTTTTTTTTTCCAGACCAAATTTATTTCTATCTACAATCTTCATGAACATTTATAGGTATGTAGTACAAGCAATTCTGATCAGAGATCTGCCACCCATGGGTGTCTAGTCCATTCCTAGGCCGAGCACTGACAAATTTAATTATTTCCACCTGAAAAAAAAACGTAAGGGGTATGTATGGCGTTTTTTTTTCCAGACCAAATTTATTTCTATCTACAATCTTCATGAACATTTACAGGTATGTAGTACAAGCAATTCTGATCAGAGATATGCCACCCATGGGTGTCTAGTCCATTCCTAGGCCGAGCACTGACAAATTTAATTATTTCCACCTGAAAAAAAAACGTAAGGGGTATGTATGGCGTTTTTTTTTCCAGACCAAATTTATTTCTATCTACAATCTTCATGAACATTTACAGGTATGTAGTACAAGCAATTCTGATCAGAGATATGCCACCCATGGGTGTCTAGTCCATTCCTAGGCCGAGCAGTGACAAATTTAATTATCTCCACCTGAAAAAAAACGTAAGGAGTATGTATACCGTTTTTTTTTCCAGACCAAATTTATTTCTATCTACAATCTTCATGAACATTTACAGGTATGTAGTACAAGCAATTCTGATCAGAGATATGCCACCCATGGGTGTCTAGTCCATTCCTAGGCCGAGCACTGACAAATTTAATTATTTCCACCTGAAAAAAACGTAAGGGGTATGTATGCCGTTTTTTTTTCCAGACCAAATTTATTTCTATCTACAATCTTCATGAACATTTACAGGTATGTAGTACAAGCAATTCTGATCAGAGATATGCCACCCATGGGTGTCTAGTCCATTCCTAGGCCGAGCACTGACAAATTTAATTATTTCCACCTGAAAAAAAACGTAAGGGGTATGTATGGCGTTTTTTTTAACAGACCAAATTTATTTCTATCTACAATCTTCATGAACATTTACAGGTATGTAGTACAAGCAATTCTGATCAGAGATATGCCACCCATGGGTGTCTAGTCCATTCCTAGGCCGAGCAGTGATAAATTTAATTATCTCCACCTGAAAAAAAACGTAAGGGGTATGTATGGCGTTTTTTTTTTCCAGACCAAATTTATTTCTATCTACAATCTTCATGAACATTCACAGGTATGTAGTACAAGCAATTCTGATCAGAGATATGCCACCCATGGGTGTCTAGTCCATTCCTAGGCCGAGCAGTGACTAATTTAATTATCTCCACCTGAAAAAAAACGTGTATGCCGTTTTTTTTTCCAGACCAAATTTATTTCTATCTACAATCTTCATGAACATTTACAGGTATGTAGTACAAGCAATTCTGATCAGAGATATGCCACCCATGGGTGTCTTGTCCATTCCTAGGCCGAGCACTGACAAATTTAATTATTTCCACCTGAAAAAAAACGTAAGGGGTATGTATGGCGTTTTTTTTTCCAGACCAAATTTATTTCTATCTACAATCTTCATGAACATTTACAGGTATGTAGTACAAGCAATTCTGATCAGAGATCTGCCACCCATGGGTGTCTAGTCCATTCCTAGGCCGAGCAGTGACAAATTTAATTATCTCCACCTGAAAAAAACCGTAAGGGGTATGTATGGCGTTTTTCTTTCCAGACCAAATTTATTTTTATCTACAATCTTCATGAACATTCACAGGTATGTAGTACAAGCATTTCTGATCAGAGATCTGCCACCCATGGGTGTCTAGTCCATTCCTAGGCCGAGCAGTGACTAATTTAATTATCTCCACCTGAAAAAAAACATAAGGGGTATGTATGGCGTTTTTTTTTCCAGACCAAATTTATTTCTATCTACAATCTTCATGAACATTTACAGGTATGTAGTACAAGCAATTCTGATCAGAGATATGCCACCCATGGGTGTCTAGTCCATTCCTAGTCTGAGCAGTGACTAATTTAATTATCTCCACCTGAAAAAAAACATAAGGGGTATGTATGGCGTTTTTTTTTCCAGACCAAATTTATTTCTATCTACAATCTTCATGAACATTCACAGGTATGTAGTACAAGCATTTCTGATCAGAGATCTGCCACCCATGGGTGTCTAGTCCATTCCTAGGCCGAGCACTGACAAATTTAATTATTTCCACCTGAAAAAAAACATAAGGGGTATGTATGGCGTTTTTTTTTCCAGACCAAATTTATTTCTATCTACAATCTTCATGAACATTTACAGGTATGTAGTACAAGCAATTCTGATCAGAGATATGCCACCCATGGGTGTCTAGTCCATTCCTAGTCTGAGCAGTGACTAATTTAATTATCTCCACCTGAAAAAAAACATAAGGGGTATGTATGGCGTTTTTTTTTCCAGACCAAATTTATTTCTATCTACAATCTTCATGAACATTCACAGGTATGTAGTACAAGCATTTCTGATCAGAGATCTGCCACCCATGGGTGTCTAGTCCATTCCTAGGCCGAGCACTGACAAATTTAATTATTTCCACCTGAAAAAAAACATAAGGGGTATGTATGGCGTTTTTTTTTCCAGACCAAATTTATTTCTATCTACAATCTTCATGAACATTTACAGGTATGTAGTACAAGCAATTCTGATCAGAGATATGCCACCCATGGGTGTCTAGTCCATTCCTAGGCCGAGCAGTGACAAATTTAATTATCTCCACCTGAAAAAAAACGTAAGGGGTATGTATGCCGTTTTTTTTTCCAGACCAAATTTATTTCTATCTACAATCTTCATGAACATTTACAGGTATGTAGTACAAGCAATTCTGATCAGAGATATGCCACCCATGGGTGTCTAGTCCATTCCTAGGCCGAGCACTGACAAATTTAATTATTTCCACCTGAAAAAAAACGTAAGGGGTATGTATGTATGCCGTTTTTTTTTCCAGACCAAATTTATTTCTATCTACAATCTTCATGAACATTCACAGGTATGTAGTACAAGCAATTCTGATCAGAGATATGCCACCCATGGGTGTCTAGTCCATTCCTAGGCCGAGCAGTGACTAATTTAATTATTTCCACCTGAAAAAAAACGTAAGGGGTATGTATGCCGTTTTTTTTTCCAGACCAAATTTATTTCTATTTACAATCTTCATGAACATTTACAGGTATGTAGTACAAGCAATTCTGATCAGAGATATGCCACCCATGGGTGTCTAGTCCATTCCTAGGCCGAGCACTGACAAATTTAATTATTTCCACCTGAAAAAAAACGTAAGGGGTATGTATGGCGTTTTTCTTTCCAGACCAAATTTATTTTTATCTACAATCTTCATGAACATTCACAGGTATGTAGTACAAGCATTTCTGATCAGAGATCTGCCACCCATGGGTGTCTAGTCCATTCCTAGGCCGAGCACTGACAAATTTAATTATTTCCACCTGAAAAAAAACATAAGGGGTATGTATGGCGTTTTTTTTTCCAGACCAAATTTATTTCTATCTACAATCTTCATGAACATTTACAGGTATGTAGTACAAGCAATTCTGATCAGAGATATGCCACCCATGGGTGTCTAGTCCATTCCTAGGCCGAGCAGTGACAAATTTAATTATCTCCACCTGAAAAAAAACGTAAGGGGTATGTATGGCGTTTTTTTTTCCAGACCAAATTTATTTCTATCTACAATCTTCATGAACATTTACAGGTATGTAGTACAAGCATTTCTGATCAGAGATCTGCCACCCATGGGTGTCTAGTCCATTCCTAGGCCGAGCACTGACAAATTTAATTATTTCCACCTGAAAAAAAACATAAGGGGTATGTATGGCGTTTTTTTTTCCAGACCAAATTTATTTCTATCTACAATCTTCATGAACATTTACAGGTATGTAGTACAAGCAATTCTGATCAGAGATATGCCACCCATGGGTGTCTAGTCCATTCCTAGGCCGAGCAGTGACAAATTTAATTATCTCCACCTGAAAAAAAACGTAAGGGGTATGTATGCCGTTTTTTTTTCCAGACCAAATTTATTTCTATCTACAATCTTCATGAACATTTACAGGTATGTAGTACAAGCAATTCTGATCAGAGATATGCCACCCATGGGTGTCTAGTCCATTCCTAGGCCGAGCACTGACAAATTTAATTATTTCCACCTGAAAAAAAACGTAAGGGGTATGTATGCCGTTTTTTTTTCCAGACCAATTTTATTTCTATCTACAATCTTCATGAACATTTACAGGTATGTAGTACAAGCAATTCTGATCAGAGATATGCCACCCATGGGTGTCTAGTCCATTCCTAGGCCGAGCACTGACAAATTTAATTATTTCCACCTGAAAAAAAACGTAAGGGGTATGTATGGCGTTTTTTTTTCCAGACCAAATTTATTTCTATCTACAATCTTCATGAACATTCACAGGTATGTAGTACAAGCAATTCTGATCAGAGATATGCCACCCATGGGTGTCTAGTCCATTCCTAGGCCGAGCAGTGACAAATTTAATTATCTCCACCTGAAAAAAAACGTAAGGGGTATGTATACCGTTTTTTTTTCCAGACCAAATTTATTTCTATCTACAATCTTCATGAACATTTACAGGTATGTAGTACAAGCAATTCTGATCAGAGATATGCCACCCATGGGTGTCTAGTCCATTCCTAGGCCGAGCACTGACAAATTTAATTATTTCCACCTGAAAAAAACGTAAGGGGTATGTATGCCGTTTTTTTTTCCAGACCAAATTTATTTCTATCTACAATCTTCATGAACATTTACAGGTATGTAGTACAAGCAATTCTGATCAGAGATATGCCACCCATGGGTGTCTAGTCCATTCCTAGGCCGAGCACTGACAAATTTAATTATTTCCACCTGAAAAAAAACGTAAGGGGTATGTATGGCGTTTTTTTTAACAGACCAAATTTATTTCTATCTACAATCTTCATGAACATTCACAGGTATGTAGTACAAGCATTTCTGATCAGAGATCTGCCACCCATGGGTGTCTAGTCCATTCCTAGGCCGAGCAGTGACTAATTTAATTATCTCCACCTGAAAAAAAACATAAGGGGTATGTATGGCGTTTTTCTTTCCAGACCAAATTTATTTTTATCTACAATCTTCATGAACATTCACAGGTATGTAGTACAAGCATTTCTGATCAGAGATCTGCCACCCATGGGTGTCTAGTCCATTCCTAGGCTGAGCAGTGACTAATTTAATTATCTCCACCTGAAAAAAAACATAAGGGGTATGTATGCCGTTTTTTTTTCCAGACCAAATTTATTTCTATTTACAATCTTCATGAACATTTACAGGTATGTAGTACAAGCAATTCTGATCAGAGATATGCCACCCATGGGTGTCTAGTCCATTCCTAGGCCGAGCACTGACAAATTTAATTATTTCCACCTGAAAAAAAACGTAAGGGGTATGTATGGCGTTTTTCTTTCCAGACCAAATTTATTTTTATCTACAATCTTCATGAACATTCACAGGTATGTAGTACAAGCATTTCTGATCAGAGATCTGCCACCCATGGGTGTCTAGTCCATTCCTAGGCTGAGCAGTGACTAATTTAATTATCTCCACCTGAAAAAAAACATAAGGGGTATGTATGGCGTTTTTTTTTCCAGACCAAATTTATTTCTATCTACAATCTTCATGAACATTTACAGGTATGTAGTACAAGCAATTCTGATCAGAGATATGCCACCCATGGGTGTCTAGTCCATTCCTAGGCCGAGCACTGACAAATGTAATTATTTCCACCTGAAAAAAAACGTAAGGGGTATGTATGGCGTTTTTTTTTCCAGACCAAATTTATTTCTATCTACAATCTTCATGAACATTCACAGGTATGTAGTACAAGCAATTCTGATCAGAGATATGCCACCCATGGGTGTCTAGTCCATTCCTAGGCCGAGCAGTGACTAATTTAATTATTTCCACCTGAAAAAAAACGTAAGGGGTATGTATGCCGTTTTTTTTTCCAGACCAAATTTATTTCTATTTACAATCTTCATGAACATTTACAGGTATGTAGTACAAGCAATTCTGATCAGAGATATGCCACCCATGGGTGTCTAGTCCATTCCTAGGCCGAGCACTGACAAATTTAATTATTTCCACCTGAAAAAAAACGTAAGGGGTATGTATGGCGTTTTTCTTTCCAGACCAAATTTATTTTTATCTACAATCTTCATGAACATTCACAGGTATGTAGTACAAGCATTTCTGATCAGAGATCTGCCACCCATGGGTGTCTAGTCCATTCCTAGGCCGAGCACTGACAAATTTAATTATTTCCACCTGAAAAAAAACATAAGGGGTATGTATGGCGTTTTTTTTTCCAGACCAAATTTATTTCTATCTACAATCTTCATGAACATTTACAGGTATGTAGTACAAGCAATTCTGATCAGAGATATGCCACCCATGGGTGTCTAGTCCATTCCTAGGCCGAGCAGTGACAAATTTAATTATCTCCACCTGAAAAAAAACGTAAGGGGTATGTATGCCGTTTTTTTTTCCAGACCAAATTTATTTCTATCTACAATCTTCATGAACATTTACAGGTATGTAGTACAAGCAATTCTGATCAGAGATATGCCACCCATGGGTGTCTAGTCCATTCCTAGGCCGAGCACTGACAAATTTAATTATTTCCACCTGAAAAAAAACGTAAGGGGTATGTATGGCGTTTTTTTTTCCAGACCAAATTTATTTCTATCTACAATCTTCATGAACATTCACAGGTATGTAGTACAAGCAATTCTGATCAGAGATATGCCACCCATGGGTGTCTAGTCCATTCCTAGGCCGAGCAGTGACAAATTTAATTATCTCCACCTGAAAAAAAACGTAAGGGGTATGTATACCGTTTTTTTTTCCAGACCAAATTTATTTCTATCTACAATCTTCATGAACATTTACAGGTATGTAGTACAAGCAATTCTGATCAGAGATATGCCACCCATGGGTGTCTAGTCCATTCCTAGGCCGAGCACTGACAAATTTAATTATTTCCACCTGAAAAAAACGTAAGGGGTATGTATGCCGTTTTTTTTTCCAGACCAAATTTATTTCTATCTACAATCTTCATGAACATTTACAGGTATGTAGTACAAGCAATTCTGATCAGAGATATGCCACCCATGGGTGTCTAGTCCATTCCTAGGCCGAGCACTGACAAATTTAATTATTTCCACCTGAAAAAAAACGTAAGGGGTATGTATGCCGTTTTTTTTAACAGACCAAATTTATTTCTATCTACAATCTTCATGAACATTTACAGGTATGTAGTACAAGCAATTCTGATCAGAGATATGCCACCCATGGGTGTCTAGTCCATTCCTAGGCCGAGCACTGACAAATTTAATTATTTCCACCTGAAAAAAAACGTAAGGGGTATGTATGGCGTTTTTCTTTCCAGACCAAATTTATTTTTATCTACAATCTTCATGAACATTCACAGGTATGTAGTACAAGCATTTCTGATCAGAGATCTGCCACCCATGGGTGTCTAGTCCATTCCTAGGCTGAGCAGTGACTAATTTAATTATCTCCACCTGAAAAAAAACATAAGGGGTATGTATGGCGTTTTTTTTTCCAGACCAAATTTATTTCTATCTACAATCTTCATGAACATTTACAGGTATGTAGTACAAGCAATTCTGATCAGAGATATGCCACCCATGGGTGTCTAGTCCATTCCTAGGCCGAGCACTGACAAATGTAATTATTTCCACCTGAAAAAAAACGTAAGGGGTATGTATGGCGTTTTTTTTTCCAGACCAAATTTATTTCTATCTACAATCTTCATGAACATTCACAGGTATGTAGTACAAGCAATTCTGATCAGAGATATGCCACCCATGGGTGTCTAGTCCATTCCTAGGCCGAGCAGTGACTAATTTAATTATTTCCACCTGAAAAAAAACGTAAGGGGTATGTATGCCGTTTTTTTTTCCAGACCAAATTTATTTCTATTTACAATCTTCATGAACATTTACAGGTATGTAGTACAAGCAATTCTGATCAGAGATATGCCACCCATGGGTGTCTAGTCCATTCCTAGGCCGAGCACTGACAAATTTAATTATTTCCACCTGAAAAAAAACGTAAGGGGTATGTATGGCGTTTTTCTTTCCAGACCAAATTTATTTTTATCTACAATCTTCATGAACATTCACAGGTATGTAGTACAAGCATTTCTGATCAGAGATCTGCCACCCATGGGTGTCTAGTCCATTCCTAGGCCGAGCACTGACAAATTTAATTATT
This sequence comes from Borostomias antarcticus, assembly GCF_949987555.1. NCBI lineage: Eukaryota > Metazoa > Chordata > Actinopteri > Stomiiformes > Stomiidae > Borostomias > Borostomias antarcticus. Next base: position 17,138,664 of record NC_140252.1, read on the forward strand.
TCCACCTGAAAAAAAACATAAGGGGTATGTATGGCGTTTTTTTTTCCAGACCAAATTTATTTCTATCTACAATCTTCATGAACATTTACAGGTATGTAGTACAAGCAATTCTGATCAGAGATATGCCACCCATGGGTGTCTAGTCCATTCCTAGGCCGAGCAGTGACAAATTTAATTATCTCCACCTGAAAAAAAACGTAAGGGGTATGTATGCCGTTTTTTTTTCCAGACCAAATTTATTTCTATCTACAATCTTCATGAACATTTACAGGTATGTAGTACAAGCAATTCTGATCAGAGATATGCCACCCATGGGTGTCTAGTCCATTCCTAGGCTGAGCAGTGACTAATTTAATTATCTCCACCTGAAAAAAAACATAAGGGGTATGTATGGCGTTTTTTTTTCCAGACCAAATTTATTTCTATCTACAATCTTCATGAACATTTACAGGTATGTAGTACAAGCAATTCTGATCAGAGATATGCCACCCATGGGTGTCTAGTCCATTCCTAGGCCGAGCACTGACAAATTTAATTATTTCCACCTGAAAAAAAACGTAAGGGGTATGTATGGCGTTTTTTTTTCCAGACCAAATTTATTTCTATCTACAATCTTCATGAACATTCACAGGTATGTAGTACAAGCAATTCTGATCAGAGATATGCCACCCATGGGTGTCTAGTCCATTCCTAGGCCGAGCAGTGACAAATTTAATTATCTCCACCTGAAAAAAAACGTAAGGGGTATGTATACCGTTTTTTTTTCCAGACCAAATTTATTTCTATCTACAATCTTCATGAACATTTACAGGTATGTAGTACAAGCAATTCTGATCAGAGATATGCCACCCATGGGTGTCTAGTCCATTCCTAGGCCGAGCACTGACAAATTTAATTATTTCCACCTGAAAAAAACGTAAGGGGTATGTATGCCGTTTTTTTTTCCAGACCAAATTTATTTCTATCTACAATCTTCATGAACATTTACAGGTATGTAGTACAAGCAATTCTGATCAGAGATATGCCACCCATGGGTGTCTAGTCCATTCCTAGGCCGAGCACTGACAAATTTAATTATTTCCACCTGAAAAAAAACGTAAGGGGTATGTATGCCGTTTTTTTTAACAGACCAAATTTATTTCTATCTACAATCTTCATGAACATTTACAGGTATGTAGTACAAGCAATTCTGATCAGAGATATGCCACCCATGGGTGTCTAGTCCATTCCTAGGCCGAGCACTGACAAATTTAATTATTTCCACCTGAAAAAAAACGTAAGGGGTATGTATGGCGTTTTTCTTTCCAGACCAAATTTATTTTTATCTACAATCTTCATGAACATTCACAGGTATGTAGTACAAGCATTTCTGATCAGAGATCTGCCACCCATGGGTGTCTAGTCCATTCCTAGGCTGAGCAGTGACTAATTTAATTATCTCCACCTGAAAAAAAACATAAGGGGTATGTATGGCGTTTTTTTTTCCAGACCAAATTTATTTCTATCTACAATCTTCATGAACATTTACAGGTATGTAGTACAAGCAATTCTGATCAGAGATATGCCACCCATGGGTGTCTAGTCCATTCCTAGGCCGAGCACTGACAAATGTAATTATTTCCACCTGAAAAAAAACGTAAGGGGTATGTATGGCGTTTTTTTTTCCAGACCAAATTTATTTCTATCTACAATCTTCATGAACATTCACAGGTATGTAGTACAAGCAATTCTGATCAGAGATATGCCACCCATGGGTGTCTAGTCCATTCCTAGGCCGAGCAGTGACTAATTTAATTATTTCCACCTGAAAAAAAACGTAAGGGGTATGTATGCCGTTTTTTTTTCCAGACCAAATTTATTTCTATTTACAATCTTCATGAACATTTACAGGTATGTAGTACAAGCAATTCTGATCAGAGATATGCCACCCATGGGTGTCTAGTCCATTCCTAGGCCGAGCACTGACAAATTTAATTATTTCCACCTGAAAAAAAACGTAAGGGGTATGTATGGCGTTTTTCTTTCCAGACCAAATTTATTTTTATCTACAATCTTCATGAACATTCACAGGTATGTAGTACAAGCATTTCTGATCAGAGATCTGCCACCCATGGGTGTCTAGTCCATTCCTAGGCCGAGCACTGACAAATTTAATTATTTCCACCTGAAAAAAAACATAAGGGGTATGTATGGCGTTTTTTTTTCCAGACCAAATTTATTTCTATCTACAATCTTCATGAACATTTACAGGTATGTAGTACAAGCAATTCTGATCAGAGATATGCCACCCATGGGTGTCTAGTCCATTCCTAGGCCGAGCAGTGACAAATTTAATTATCTCCACCTGAAAAAAAACGTAAGGGGTATGTATGCCGTTTTTTTTTCCAGACCAAATTTATTTCTATCTACAATCTTCATGAACATTTACAGGTATGTAGTACAAGCAATTCTGATCAGAGATATGCCACCCATGGGTGTCTAGTCCATTCCTAGGCCGAGCACTGACAAATTTAATTATTTCCACCTGAAAAAAAACGTAAGGGGTATGTATGCCGTTTTTTTTTCCAGACCAATTTTATTTCTATCTACAATCTTCATGAACATTTACAGGTATGTAGTACAAGCAATTCTGATCAGAGATATGCCACCCATGGGTGTCTAGTCCATTCCTAGGCCGAGCACTGACAAATTTAATTATTTCCACCTGAAAAAAAACGTAAGGGGTATGTATGGCGTTTTTTTTTCCAGACCAAATTTATTTCTATCTACAATCTTCATGAACATTCACAGGTATGTAGTACAAGCAATTCTGATCAGAGATATGCCACCCATGGGTGTCTAGTCCATTCCTAGGCCGAGCAGTGACAAATTTAATTATCTCCACCTGAAAAAAAACGTAAGGGGTATGTATACCGTTTTTTTTTCCAGACCAAATTTATTTCTATCTACAATCTTCATGAACATTTACAGGTATGTAGTACAAGCAATTCTGATCAGAGATATGCCACCCATGGGTGTCTAGTCCATTCCTAGGCCGAGCACTGACAAATTTAATTATTTCCACCTGAAAAAAACGTAAGGGGTATGTATGCCGTTTTTTTTTCCAGACCAAATTTATTTCTATCTACAATCTTCATGAACATTTACAGGTATGTAGTACAAGCAATTCTGATCAGAGATATGCCACCCATGGGTGTCTAGTCCATTCCTAGGCCGAGCACTGACAAATTTAATTATTTCCACCTGAAAAAAAACGTAAGGGGTATGTATGGCGTTTTTTTTAACAGACCAAATTTATTTCTATCTACAATCTTCATGAACATTTACAGGTATGTAGTACAAGCAATTCTGATCAGAGATATGCCACCCATGGGTGTCTAGTCCATTCCTAGGCCGAGCACTGACAAATTTAATTATTTCCACCTGAAAAAAAACGTAAGGGGTATGTATGGCGTTTTTTTTTCCAGACCAAATTTATTTCTATCTACAATCTTCATGAACATTTACAGGTATGTAGTACAAGCAATTCTGATCAGAGATCTGCCACCCATGGGTGTCTAGTCCATTCCTAGGCCGAGCAGTGACTAATTTAATTATCTCCACCTGAAAAAAAACGTAAGGGGTATGTATGGCGTTTTTGTTTCCAGACCAAATTTTTTTTTTATCTACAATCTTCATGAACATTCACAGGTATGTAGTACAAGCATTTCTGATCAGAGATCTGCCACCCATGGGTGTCTAGTCCATTCCTAGGCCGAGCAGTGACTAATTTAATTATCTCCACCTGAAAAAAAACATAAGGGGTATGTATGGCGTTTTTTTTTCCAGACCAAATTTATTTCTATCTACAATCTTCATGAACATTTACAGGTATGTAGTACAAGCAATTCTGATCAGAGATATGCCACCCATGGGTGTCTAGTCCATTCCTAGGCCGAGCACTGACAAATTTAATTATTTCCACCTGAAAAAAAACGTAAGGGGTATGTATGGCGTTTTTTTTACCAGACCAAATTTATTTCTATCTACAATCTTCATGAACATTTACAGGTATGTAGTACAAGCAATTCTGATCAGAGATATGCCACCCATGGGTGTCTAGTCCATTCCTAGGCCGAGCAGTGACAAATTTAATTATCTCCACCTGAAAAAAAAACGTAAGGGGTATGTATGGCGTTTTTTTTTCCAGACCAAATTTATTTCTATCTACAATCTTCATGAACATTTACAGGTATGTAGTACAAGCAATTCTGATCAGAGATCTGCCACCCATGGGTGTCTAGTCCATTCCTAGGCCGAGCAGTGACAAATTTAATTATCTCCACCTGAAAAAAAACGTAAGGGGTATGTATACCGTTTTTTTTTCCAGACCAAATTTATTTCTATCTACAATCTTCATGAACATTTACAGGTATGTAGTACAAGCAATTCTGATCAGAGATATGCCACCCATGGGTGTCTAGTCCATTCCTAGGCCGAGCACTGACAAATTTAATTATTTCCACCTGAAAAAAACGTAAGGGGTATGTATGCCGTTTTTTTTTCCAGACCAAATTTATTTCTATCTACAATCTTCATGAACATTTACAGGTATGTAGTACAAGCAATTCTGATCAGAGATATGCCACCCATGGGTGTCTAGTCCATTCCTAGGCCGAGCACTGACAAATTTAATTATTTCCACCTGAAAAAAAACGTAAGGGGTATGTATGGCGTTTTTTTTAACAGACCAAATTTATTTCTATCTACAATCTTCATGAACATTTACAGGTATGTAGTACAAGCAATTCTGATCAGAGATATGCCACCCATGGGTGTCTAGTCCATTCCTAGGCCGAGCACTGACAAATTTAATTATTTCCACCTGAAAAAAAACGTAAGGGGTATGTATGGCGTTTTTTTTTCCAGACCAAATTTATTTCTATCTACAATCTTCATGAACATTCACAGGTATGTAGTACAAGCAATTCTGATCAGAGATATGCCACCCATGGGTGTCTAGTCCATTCCTAGGCCGAGCAGTGACAAATTTAATTATCTCCACCTGAAAAAAAACGTAAGGGGTATGTATACCGTTTTTTTTTCCAGACCAAATTTATTTCTATCTACAATCTTCATGAACATTTACAGGTATGTAGTACAAGCAATTCTGATCAGAGATATGCCACCCATGGGTGTCTAGTCCATTCCTAGGCCGAGCACTGACACATTTAATTATTTCCACCTGAAAAAAACGTAAGGGGTATGTATGCCGTTTTTTTTTCCAGACCAAATTTATTTCTATCTACAATCTTCATGAACATTTACAGGTATGTAGTACAAGCAATTCTGATCAGAGATATGCCACCCATGGGTGTCTAGTCCATTCCTAGGCCGAGCACTGACAAATTTAATTATTTCCACCTGAAAAAAAACGTAAGGGGTATGTATGGCGTTTTTTTTAACAGACCAAATTTATTTCTATCTACAATCTTCATGAACATTTACAGGTATGTAGTACAAGCAATTCTGATCAGAGATATGCCACCCATGGGTGTCTAGTCCATTCCTAGGCCGAGCACTGACAAATTTAATTATTTCCACCTGAAAAAAAACGTAAGGGGTATGTATGGCGTTTTTTTTTCCAGACCAAATTTATTTCTATCTACAATCTTCATGAACATTTACAGGTATGTAGTACAAGCAATTCTGATCAGAGATCTGCCACCCATGGGTGTCTAGTCCATTCCTAGGCCGAGCAGTGACTAATTTAATTATCTCCACCTGAAAAAAAACGTAAGGGGTATGTATGGCGTTTTTGTTTCCAGACCAAATTTTTTTTTTATCTACAATCTTCATGAACATTCACAGGTATGTAGTACAAGCATTTCTGATCAGAGATCTGCCACCCATGGGTGTCTAGTCCATTCCTAGGCCGAGCAGTGACTAATTTAATTATCTCCACCTGAAAAAAAACATAAGGGGTATGTATGGCGTTTTTTTTTCCAGACCAAATTTATTTCTATCTACAATCTTCATGAACATTTACAGGTATGTAGTACAAGCAATTCTGATCAGAGATATGCCACCCATGGGTGTCTAGTCCATTCCTAGGCCGAGCACTGACAAATTTAATTATTTCCACCTGAAAAAAAACGTAAGGGGTATGTATGGCGTTTTTTTTACCAGACCAAATTTATTTCTATCTACAATCTTCATGAACATTTACAGGTATGTAGTACAAGCAATTCTGATCAGAGATATGCCACCCATGGGTGTCTAGTCCATTCCTAGGCCGAGCAGTGACAAATTTAATTATCTCCACCTGAAAAAAAAACGTAAGGGGTATGTATGGCGTTTTTTTTTCCAGACCAAATTTATTTCTATCTACAATCTTCATGAACATTTACAGGTATGTAGTACAAGCAATTCTGATCAGAGATCTGCCACCCATGGGTGTCTAGTCCATTCCTAGGCCGAGCAGTGACTAATTTAATTATCTCCACCTGAAAAAAAACGTAAGGGGTATGTATGGCGTTTTTGTTTCCAGACCAAATTTTTTTTTTATCTACAATCTTCATGAACATTCACAGGTATGTAGTACAAGCATTTCTGATCAGAGATCTGCCACCCATGGGTGTCTAGTCCATTCCTAGGCCGAGCAGTGACTAATTTAATTATCTCCACCTGAAAAAAAACATAAGGGGTATGTATGGCGTTTTTTTTTCCAGACCAAATTTATTTCTATCTACAATCTTCATGAACATTTACAGGTATGTAGTACAAGCAATTCTGATCAGAGATATGCCACCCATGGGTGTCTAGTCCATTCCTAGGCCGAGCACTGACAAATTTAATTATTTCCACCTGAAAAAAAACGTAAGGGGTATGTATGGCGTTTTTTTTACCAGACCAAATTTATTTCTATCTACAATCTTCATGAACATTTACAGGTATGTAGTACAAGCAATTCTGATCAGAGATATGCCACCCATGGGTGTCTAGTCCATTCCTAGGCCGAGCAGTGACAAATTTAATTATCTCCACCTGAAAAAAAAACGTAAGGGGTATGTATGGCGTTTTTTTTTCCAGACCAAATTTATTTCTATCTACAATCTTCATGAACATTTACAGGTATGTAGTACAAGCAATTCTGATCAGAGATCTGCCACCCATGGGTGTCTAGTCCATTCCTAGGCTGAGCAGTGACTAATTTAATTATCTCCACCTGAAAAAAAACATAAGGGGTATGTATGGCGTTTTTTTTTCCAGACCAAATTTATTTCTATCTACAATCTTCATGAACATTTACAGGTATGTAGTACAAGCAATTCTGATCAGAGATATGCCACCCATGGGTGTCTAGTCCATTCCTAGGCCGAGCAGTGACTAATTTAATTATCTCCACCTGAAAAAAAACGTAAGGGGTATGTATGGCGTTTTTCTTTCCAGACCAAATTTATTTTTATCTACAATCTTCATGAACATTCACAGGTATGTAGTACAAGCATTTCTGATCAGAGATCTGCCACCCATGGGTGTCTAGTCCATTCCTAGGCTGAGCAGTGACTAATTTAATTATCTCCACCTGAAAAAAAACATAAGGGGTATGTATGGCGTTTTTTTTTCCAGACCAAATTTATTTCTATCTACAATCTTCATGAACATTTACAGGTATGTAGTACAAGCAATTCTGATCAGAGATATGCCACCCATGGGTGTCTAGTCCATTCCTAGGCCGAGCACTGACAAATTTAATTATTTCCACCTGAAAAAAAACGTAAGGGGTATGTATGCCGTTTTTTTTTCCAGACCAAATGTATTTCTATCTACAATCTTCATGAACATTTACAGGTATGTAGTACAAGCAATTCTGATCAGAGATATGCCACCCATGGGTGTCTAGTCCATTCCTAGGCCGAGCACTGACAAATTTAATTATTTCCACCTGAAAAAAAACGTAAGGGGTATGTATGCCGTTTTTTTTTCCAGACCAATTTTATTTCTATCTACAATCTTCATGAACATTTACAGGTATGTAGTACAAGCAATTCTGATCAGAGATATGCCACCCATGGGTGTCTAGTCCATTCCTAGGCCGAGCACTGACAAATTTAATTATTTCCACCTGAAAAAAAACGTAAGGGGTATGTATGGCGTTTTTTTTACCAGACCAAATTTATTTCTATCTACAATCTTCATGAACATTTACAGGTATGTAGTACAAGCAATTCTGATCAGAGATATGCCACCCATGGGTGTCTAGTCCATTCCTAGGCCGAGCAGTGACAAATTTAATTATCTCCACCTGAAAAAAAAACGTAAGGGGTATGTATGGCGTTTTTTTTTCCAGACCAAATTTATTTCTATCTACAATCTTCATGAACATTTACAGGTATGTAGTACAAGCAATTCTGATCAGAGATCTGCCACCCATGGGTGTCTAGTCCATTCCTAGGCCGAGCAGTGACTAATTTAATTATCTCCACCTGAAAAAAAACGTAAGGGGTATGTATGGCGTTTTTCTTTCCAGACCAAATTTATTTTTATCTACAATCTTCATGAACATTCACAGGTATGTAGTACAAGCATTTCTGATCAGAGATCTGCCACCCATGGGTGTCTAGTCCATTCCTAGGCTGAGCAGTGACTAATTTAATTATCTCCACCTGAAAAAAAACATAAGGGGTATGTATGGCGTTTTTTTTTCCAGACCAAATGTATTTCTATCTACAATCTTCATGAACATTTACAGGTATGTAGTACAAGCAATTCTGATCAGAGATATGCCACCCATGGGTGTCTAGTCCATTCCTAGGCCGAGCACTGACAAATTTAATTATTTCCACCTGAAAAAAAACGTAAGGGGTATGTATGCCGTTTTTTTTTCCAGACCAATTTTATTTCTATCTACAATCTTCATGAACATTTACAGGTATGTAGTACAAGCAATTCTGATCAGAGATATGCCACCCATGGGTGTCTAGTCCATTCCTAGGCCGAGCAGTGACAAATTTAATTATCTCCACCTGAAAAAAAAACGTAAGGGGTATGTATGGCGTTTTTTTTTCCAGACCAAATTTATTTCTATCTACAATCTTCATGAACATTTACAGGTATGTAGTACAAGCAATTCTGATCAGAGATCTGCCACCCATGGGTGTCTAGTCCATTCCTAGGCCGAGCAGTGACTAATTTAATTATCTCCACCTGAAAAAAAACGTAAGGGGTATGTATGGCGTTTTTCTTTCCAGACCAAATTTATTTTTATCTACAATCTTCATGAACATTCACAGGTATGTAGTACAAGCATTTCTGATCAGAGATCTGCCACCCATGGGTGTCTAGTCCATTCCTAGGCTGAGCAGTGACTAATTTAATTATCTCCACCTGAAAAAAAACATAAGGGGTATGTATGGCGTTTTTTTTTCCAGACCAAATGTATTTCTATCTACAATCTTCATGAACATTTACAGGTATGTAGTACAAGCAATTCTGATCAGAGATATGCCACCCATGGGTGTCTAGTCCATTCCTAGGCCGAGCACTGACAAATTTAATTATTTCCACCTGAAAAAAAACGTAAGGGGTATGTATGCCGTTTTTTTTTCCAGACCAATTTTATTTCTATCTACAATCTTCATGAACATTTACAGGTATGTAGTACAAGCAATTCTGATCAGAGATATGCCACCCATGGGTGTCTAGTCCATTCCTAGGCCGAGCACTGACAAATTTAATTATTTCCACCTGAAAAAAAACGTAAGGGGTATGTATGGCGTTTTTTTTTCCAGACCAAATTTATTTCTATCTACAATCTTCATGAACATTCACAGGTATGTAGTACAAGCAATTCTGATCAGAGATCTGCCACCCATGGGTGTCTAGTCCATTCCTAGGCCGAGCAGTGACTAATTTAATTATCTCCACCTGAAAAAAAACATAAGGGGTATGTATGGTGTTTTTTTTTTCCAGACCAAATTTATTTCTATCTACAATCTTTATGAACATTTACAGGTATGTAGTACAAGCAATTCTGATCAGAGATATGCCACCCATGGGTGTCTAGTCCATTCCTAGGCCGAGCAGTGACAAATTTAATTATCTCCACCTGAAAAAAAAACGTAAGGGGTATGTATGGCGTTTTATTTTCCAGACCAAATTTATTTCTATCTACAATCTTCATGAACATTTACAGGTATGTAGTACAAGCAATTCTGATCAGAGATCTGCCACCCATGGGTGTCTAGTCCATTCCTAGGCTGAGCAGTGACTAATTTAATTATCTCCACCTGAAAAAAAACATAAGGGGTATGTATGGCGTTTTTTTTTCCAGACCAAATTTATTTCTATCTACAATCTTCATGAACATTTACAGGTATGTAGTACAAGCAATTCTGATCAGAGATATGCCACCCATGGGTGTCTAGTCCATTCCTAGGCCGAGCAGTGACTAATTTAATTATCTCCACCTGAAAAAAAACGTAAGGGGTATGTATGGCGTTTTTCTTTCCAGACCAAATTTATTTTTATCTACAATCTTCATGAACATTCACAGGTATGTAGTACAAGCATTTCTGATCAGAGATCTGCCACCCATGGGTGTCTAGTCCATTCCTAGGCTGAGCAGTGACTAATTTAATTATCTCCACCTGAAAAAAAACATAAGGGGTATGTATGGCGTTTTTTTTTCCAGACCAAATTTATTTCTATCTACAATCTTCATGAACATTTACAGGTATGTAGTACAAGCAATTCTGATCAGAGATATGCCACCCATGGGTGTCTAGTCCATTCCTAGGCCGAGCACTGACAAATGTAATTATTTCCACCTGAAAAAAAACGTAAGGGGTATGTATGCCGTTTTTTTTTCCAGACCAAATTTATTTCTATTTACAATCTTCATGAACATTTACAGGTATGTAGTACAAGCAATTCTGATCAGAGATATGCCACCCATGGGTGTCTAGTCCATTCCTAGGCCGAGCACTGACAAATTTAATTATTTCCACCTGAAAAAAAACGTAAGGGGTATGTATGGCGTTTTTCTTTCCAGACCAAATTTATTTTTATCTACAATCTTCATGAACATTCACAGGTATGTAGTACAAGCATTTCTGATCAGAGATCTGCCACCCATGGGTGTCTAGTCCATTCCTAGGCTGAGCAGTGACTAATTTAATTATCTCCACCTGAAAAAAAACATAAGGGGTATGTATGGCGTTTTTTTTTCCAGACCAAATTTATTTCTATCTACAATCTTCATGAACATTTACAGGTATGTAGTACAAGCAATTCTGATCAGAGATATGCCACCCATGGGTGTCTAGTCCATTCCTAGGCCGAGCACTGACAAATGTAATTATTTCCACCTGAAAAAAAACGTAAGGGGTATGTATGGCGTTTTTTTTTCCAGACCAAATTTATTTCTATCTACAATCTTCATGAACATTCACAGGTATGTAGTACAAGCAATTCTGATCAGAGATATGCCACCCATGGGTGTCTAGTCCATTCCTAGGCCGAGCAGTGACTAATTTAATTATTTCCACCTGAAAAAAAACGTAAGGGGTATGTATGCCGTTTTTTTTTCCAGACCAAATTTATTTCTATTTACAATCTTCATGAACATTTACAGGTATGTAGTACAAGCAATTCTGATCAGAGATATGCCACCCATGGGTGTCTAGTCCATTCCTAGGCCGAGCACTGACAAATTTAATTATTTCCACCTGAAAAAAAACGTAAGGGGTATGTATGGCGTTTTTCTTTCCAGACCAAATTTATTTTTATCTACAATCTTCATGAACATTCACAGGTATGTAGTACAAGCATTTCTGATCAGAGATCTGCCACCCATGGGTGTCTAGTCCATTCCTAGGCTGAGCAGTGACTAATTTAATTATCTCCACCTGAAAAAAAACATAAGGGGTATGTATGGCGTTTTTTTTTCCAGACCAAATTTATTTCTATCTACAATCTTCATGAACATTTACAGGTATGTAGTACAAGCAATTCTGATCAGAGATATGCCACCCATGGGTGTCTAGTCCATTCCTAGGCCGAGCACTGACAAATGTAATTATTTCCACCTGAAAAAAAACGTAAGGGGTATGTATGGCGTTTTTTTTTCCAGACCAAATTTATTTCTATCTACAATCTTCATGAACATTCACAGGTATGTAGTACAAGCAATTCTGATCAGAGATATGCCACCCATGGGTGTCTAGTCCATTCCTAGGCTGAGCAGTGACTAATTTAATTATTTCCACCTGAAAAAAAACGTAAGGGGTATGTATGCCGTTTTTTTTTCCAGACCAAATTTATTTCTATTTACAATCTTCATGAACATTTACAGGTATGTAGTACAAGCAATTCTGATCAGAGATATGCCACCCATGGGTGTCTAGTCCATTCCTAGGCCGAGCACTGACAAATTTAATTATCTCCACCTGAAAAAAAACGTAAGGGGTATGTATGGCGTTTTTCTTTCCAGACCAAATTTATTTTTATCTACAATCTTCATGAACATTCACAGGTATGTAGTACAAGCATTTCTGATCAGAGATCTGCCACCCATGGGTGTCTAGTCCATTCCTAGGCTGAGCAGTGACTAATTTAATTATCTCCACCTGAAAAAAAACATAAGGGGTATGTATGGCGTTTTTTTTTCCAGACCAAATTTATTTCTATCTACAATCTTCATGAACATTTACAGGTATGTAGTACAAGCAATTCTGATCAGAGATATGCCACCCATGGGTGTCTAGTCCATTCCTAGGCCGAGCACTGACAAATGTAATTATTTCCACCTGAAAAAAAACGTAAGGGGTATGTATGGCGTTTTTTTTTCCAGACCAAATTTATTTCTATCTACAATCTTCATGAACATTCACAGGTATGTAGTACAAGCAATTCTGATCAGAGATATGCCACCCATGGGTGTCTAGTCCATTCCTAGGCCGAGCAGTGACTAATTTAATTATTTCCACCTGAAAAAAAACGTAAGGGGTATGTATGCCGTTTTTTTTTCCAGACCAAATTTATTTCTATTTACAATCTTCATGAACATTTACAGGTATGTAGTACAAGCAATTCTGATCAGAGATATGCCACCCATGGGTGTCTAGTCCATTCCTAGGCCGAGCACTGACAAATTTAATTATTTCCACCTGAAAAAAAACGTAAGGGGTATGTATGGCGTTTTTCTTTCCAGACCAAATTTATTTTTATCTACAATCTTCATGAACATTCACAGGTATGTAGTACAAGCATTTCTGATCAGAGATCTGCCACCCATGGGTGTCTAGTCCATTCCTAGGCCGAGCACTGACAAATTTAATTATTTCCACCTGAAAAAAAACATAAGGGGTATGTATGGCGTTTTTCTTTCCAGACCAAATTTATTTTTATCTACAATCTTCATGAACATTCACAGGTATGTAGTACAAGCATTTCTGATCAGAGATCTGCCACCCATGGGTGTCTAGTCCATTCCTAGGCTGAGCAGTGACTAATTTAATTATCTCCACCTGAAAAAAAACATAAGGGGTATGTATGGCGTTTTTTTTTCCAGACCAAATTTATTTCTATCTACAATCTTCATGAACATTTACAGGTATGTAGTACAAGCAATTCTGATCAGAGATATGCCACCCATGGGTGTCTAGTCCATTCCTAGGCCGAGCACTGACAAATGTAATTATTTCCACCTGAAAAAAAACGTAAGGGGTATGTATGGCGTTTTTTTTTCCAGACCAAATTTATTTCTATCTACAATCTTCATGAACATTCACAGGTATGTAGTACAAGCAATTCTGATCAGAGATATGCCACCCATGGGTGTCTAGTCCATTCCTAGGCTGAGCAGTGACTAATTTAATTATTTCCACCTGAAAAAAAACGTAAGGGGTATGTATGCCGTTTTTTTTTCCAGACCAAATTTATTTCTATTTACAATCTTCATGAACATTTACAGGTATGTAGTACAAGCAATTCTGATCAGAGATATGCCACCCATGGGTGTCTAGTCCATTCCTAGGCCGAGCACTGACAAATTTAATTATCTCCACCTGAAAAAAAACGTAAGGGGTATGTATGGCGTTTTTCTTTCCAGACCAAATTTATTTTTATCTACAATCTTCATGAACATTCACAGGTATGTAGTACAAGCATTTCTGATCAGAGATCTGCCACCCATGGGTGTCTAGTCCATTCCTAGGCCGAGCACTGACAAATTTAATTATTTCCACCTGAAAAAAAACATAAGGGGTATGTATGGCGTTTTTTTTTCCAGACCAAATTTATTTCTATCTACAATCTTCATGAACATTTACAGGTATGTAGTACAAGCAATTCTGATCAGAGATATGCCACCCATGGGTGTCTAGTCCATTCCTAGGCCGAGCAGTGACAAATTTAATTATCTCCACCTGAAAAAAAACGTAAGGGGTATGTATGCCGTTTTTTTTTCCAGACCAAATTTATTTCTATCTACAATCTTCATGAACATTTACAGGTATGTAGTACAAGCAATTCTGATCAGAGATATGCCACCCATGGGTGTCTAGTCCATTCCTAGGCCGAGCACTGACAAATTTAATTATTTCCACCTGAAAAAAAACGTAAGGGGTATGTATGTATGCCGTTTTTTTTTCCAGACCAATTTTATTTCTATCTACAATCTTCATGAACATTTACAGGTATGTAGTACAAGCAATTCTGATCAGAGATATGCCACCCATGGGTGTCTAGTCCATTCCTAGGCCGAGCACTGACAAATTTAATTATTTCCACCTGAAAAAAAACGTAAGGGGTATGTATGGCGTTTTTTTTAACAGACCAAATTTATTTCTATCTACAATCTTCATGAACATTTACAGGTATGTAGTACAAGCAATTCTGATCAGAGATATGCCACCCATGGGTGTCTAGTCCATTCCTAGGCCGAGCAGTGATAAATTTAATTATCTCCACCTGAAAAAAAACGTAAGGGGTATGTATGGCGTTTTTTTTTTCCAGACCAAATTTATTTCTATCTACAATCTTCATGAACATTCACAGGTATGTAGTACAAGCAATTCTGATCAGAGATATGCCACCCATGGGTGTCTAGTCCATTCCTAGGCCGAGCAGTGACTAATTTAATTATCTCCACCTGAAAAAAAACGTAAGGGGTATGTATGCCGTTTTTTTTTCCAGACCAAATTTATTTCTATCTACAATCTTCATGAACATTTACAGGTATGTAGTACAAGCAATTCTGATCAGAGATATGCCACCCATGGGTGTCTAGTCCATTCCTAGGCCGAGCAGTGACAAATTTAATTATCTCCACCTGAAAAAAAACGTAAGGGGTATGTATGTATGCCGTTTTTTTTTCCAGACCAAATTTATTTCTATCTACAATCTTCATGAACATTTACAGGTATGTAGTACAAGCAATTCTGATCAGAGATATGCCACCCATGGGTGTCTAGTCCATTCCTAGGCCGAGCACTGACAAATTTAATTATTTCCACCTGAAAAAAAACGTAAGGGGTATGTATGGCGTTTTTTTTTCCAGACCAAATTTATTTCTATCTACAATCTTCATGAACATTTACAGGTATGTAGTACAAGCAATTCTGATCAGAGATCTGCCACCCATGGGTGTCTAGTCCATTCCTAGGCCGAGCAGTGACTAATTTAATTATCTCCACCTGAAAAAAAACATAAGGGGTATGTATGGCGTTTTTCTTTCCAGACCAAATTTATTTTTATCTACAATCTTCATGAACATTCACAGGTATGTAGTACAAGCATTTCTGATCAGAGATCTGCCACCCATGGGTGTCTAGTCCATTCCTAGGCTGAGCAGTGACTAATTTAATTATCTCCACCTGAAAAAAAACATAAGGGGTATGTATGCCGTTTTTTTTTCCAGACCAAATTTATTTCTATTTACAATCTTCATGAACATTTACAGGTATGTAGTACAAGCAATTCTGATCAGAGATATGCCACCCATGGGTGTCTAGTCCATTCCTAGGCCGAGCACTGACAAATTTAATTATTTCCACCTGAAAAAAAACGTAAGGGGTATGTATGGCGTTTTTTTTTCCAGACCAAATTTATTTCTATCTACAATCTTCATGAACATTCACAGGTATGTAGTACAAGCAATTCTGATCAGAGATATGCCACCCATGGGTGTCTAGTCCATTCCTAGGCCGAGCAGTGACTAATTTAATTATTTCCACCTGAAAAAAAACGTAAGGGGTATGTATGCCGTTTTTTTTTCCAGACCAAATTTATTTCTATTTACAATCTTCATGAACATTTACAGGTATGTAGTACAAGCAATTCTGATCAGAGATATGCCACCCATGGGTGTCTAGTCCATTCCTAGGCCGAGCACTGACAAATTTAATTATTTCCACCTGAAAAAAAACGTAAGGGGTATGTATGGCGTTTTTCTTTCCAGACCAAATTTATTTTTATCTACAATCTTCATGAACATTCACAGGTATGTAGTACAAGCATTTCTGATCAGAGATCTGCCACCCATGGGTGTCTAGTCCATTCCTAGGCCGAGCACTGACAAATTTAATTATTTCCACCTGAAAAAAAACATAAGGGGTATGTATGGCGTTTTTTTTTCCAGACCAAATTTATTTCTATCTACAATCTTCATGAACATTTACAGGTATGTAGTACAAGCAATTCTGATCAGAGATATGCCACCCATGGGTGTCTAGTCCATTCCTAGGCCGAGCACTGACAAATTTAATTATTTCCACCTGAAAAAAAACGTAAGGGGTATGTATGGCGTTTTTTTTTCCAGACCAAATTTATTTCTATCTACAATCTTCATGAACATTCACAGGTATGTAGTACAAGCAATTCTGATCAGAGATATGCCACCCATGGGTGTCTAGTCCATTCCTAGGCCGAGCAGTGACAAATTTAATTATCTCCACCTGAAAAAAAACGTAAGGGGTATGTATACCGTTTTTTTTTCCAGACCAAATTTATTTCTATCTACAATCTTCATGAACATTTACAGGTATGTAGTACAAGCAATTCTGATCAGAGATATGCCACCCATGGGTGTCTAGTCCATTCCTAGGCCGAGCACTGACAAATTTAATTATTTCCACCTGAAAAAAACGTAAGGGGTATGTATGCCGTTTTTTTTTCCAGACCAAATTTATTTCTATCTACAATCTTCATGAACATTTACAGGTATGTAGTACAAGCAATTCTGATCAGAGATATGCCACCCATGGGTGTCTAGTCCATTCCTAGGCCGAGCACTGACAAATTTAATTATTTCCACCTGAAAAAAAACGTAAGGGGTATGTATGGCGTTTTTTTTAACAGACCAAATTTATTTCTATCTACAATCTTCATGAACATTTACAGGTATGTAGTACAAGCAATTCTGATCAGAGATATGCCACCCATGGGTGTCTAGTCCATTCCTAGGCCGAGCACTGACAAATTTAATTATTTCCACCTGAAAAAAAACGTAAGGGGTATGTATGGCGTTTTTGTTTCCAGACCAAATTTATTTCTATCTACAATCTTCATGAACATTTACAGGTATGTAGTACAAGCATTTCTGATCAGAGATCTGCCACCCATGGGTGTCTAGTCCATTCCTAGGCCGAGCAGTGACTAATTTAATTATCTCCACCTGAAAAAAAACATAAGGGGTATGTATGGCGTTTTTCTTTCCAGACCAAATTTATTTTTATCTACAATCTTCATGAACATTCACAGGTATGTAGTACAAGCATTTCTGATCAGAGATCTGCCACCCATGGGTGTCTAGTCCATTCCTAGGCTGAGCAGTGACTAATTTAATTATCTCCACCTGAAAAAAAACATAAGGGGTATGTATGCCGTTTTTTTTTCCAGACCAAATTTATTTCTATTTACAATCTTCATGAACATTTACAGGTATGTAGTACAAGCAATTCTGATCAGAGATCTGCCACCCATGGGTGTCTAGTCCATTCCTAGGCTGAGCAGTGACTAATTTAATTATCTCCACCTGAAAAAAAACATAAGGGGTATGTATGGCGTTTTTTTTTCCAGACCAAATTTATTTCTATCTACAATCTTCATGAACATTTACAGGTATGTAGTACAAGCAATTCTGATCAGAGATATGCCACCCATGGGTGTCTAGTCCATTCCTAGGCCGAGCACTGACAAATGTAATTATTTCCACCTGAAAAAAAACGTAAGGGGTATGTATGGCGTTTTTTTTTCCAGACCAAATTTATTTCTATCTACAATCTTCATGAACATTCACAGGTATGTAGTACAAGCAATTCTGATCAGAGATATGCCACCCATGGGTGTCTAGTCCATTCCTAGGCCGAGCAGTGACTAATTTAATTATTTCCACCTGAAAAAAAACGTAAGGGGTATGTATGCCGTTTTTTTTTCCAGACCAAATTTATTTCTATTTACAATCTTCATGAACATTTACAGGTATGTAGTACAAGCAATTCTGATCAGAGATATGCCACCCATGGGTGTCTAGTCCATTCCTAGGCCGAGCACTGACAAATTTAATTATTTCCACCTGAAAAAAAACGTAAGGGGTATGTATGGCGTTTTTCTTTCCAGACCAAATTTATTTTTATCTACAATCTTCATGAACATTCACAGGTATGTAGTACAAGCATTTCTGATCAGAGATCTGCCACCCATGGGTGTCTAGTCCATTCCTAGGCCGAGCACTGACAAATTTAATTATTTCCACCTGAAAAAAAACATAAGGGGTATGTATGGCGTTTTTTTTTCCAGACCAAATTTATTTCTATCTACAATCTTCATGAACATTTACAGGTATGTAGTACAAGCAATTCTGATCAGAGATATGCCACCCATGGGTGTCTAGTCCATTCCTAGGCCGAGCAGTGACAAATTTAATTATCTCCACCTGAAAAAAAACGTAAGGGGTATGTATGCCGTTTTTTTTTCCAGACCAAATTTATTTCTATCTACAATCTTCATGAACATTTACAGGTATGTAGTACAAGCAATTCTGATCAGAGATATGCCACCCATGGGTGTCTAGTCCATTCCTAGGCCGAGCACTGACAAATTTAATTATTTCCACCTGAAAAAAAACGTAAGGGGTATGTATGCCGTTTTTTTTTCCAGACCAATTTTATTTCTATCTACAATCTTCATGAACATTTACAGGTATGTAGTACAAGCAATTCTGATCAGAGATATGCCACCCATGGGTGTCTAGTCCATTCCTAGGCCGAGCACTGACAAATTTAATTATTTCCACCTGAAAAAAAACGTAAGGGGTATGTATGGCGTTTTTTTTTCCAGACCAAATTTATTTCTATCTACAATCTTCATGAACATTCACAGGTATGTAGTACAAGCAATTCTGATCAGAGATATGCCACCCATGGGTGTCTAGTCCATTCCTAGGCCGAGCAGTGACAAATTTAATTATCTCCACCTGAAAAAAAACGTAAGGGGTATGTATACCGTTTTTTTTTCCAGACCAAATTTATTTCTATCTACAATCTTCATGAACATTTACAGGTATGTAGTACAAGCAATTCTGATCAGAGATATGCCACCCATGGGTGTCTAGTCCATTCCTAGGCCGAGCACTGACAAATTTAATTATTTCCACCTGAAAAAAACGTAAGGGGTATGTATGCCGTTTTTTTTTCCAGACCAAATTTATTTCTATCTACAATCTTCATGAACATTTACAGGTATGTAGTACAAGCAATTCTGATCAGAGATATGCCACCCATGGGTGTCTAGTCCATTCCTAGGCCGAGCACTGACAAATTTAATTATTTCCACCTGAAAAAAAACGTAAGGGGTATGTATGGCGTTTTTTTTAACAGACCAAATTTATTTCTATCTACAATCTTCATGAACATTTACAGGTATGTAGTACAAGCAATTCTGATCAGAGATATGCCACCCATGGGTGTCTAGTCCATTCCTAGGCCGAGCACTGACAAATTTAATTATTTCCACCTGAAAAAAAACGTAAGGGGTATGTATGGCGTTTTTGTTTCCAGACCAAATTTATTTTTATCTACAATCTTCATGAACATTCACAGGTATGTAGTACAAGCATTTCTGATCAGAGATCTGCCACCCATGGGTGTCTAGTCCATTCCTAGGCCGAGCAGTGACTAATTTAATTATCTCCACCTGAAAAAAAACATAAGGGGTATGTATGGCGTTTTTTTTTCCAGACCAAATTTATTTCTATCTACAATCTTCATGAACATTTACAGGTATGTAGTACAAGCAATTCTGATCAGAGATATGCCACCCATGGGTGTCTAGTCCATTCCTAGGCCGAGCACTGACAAATTTAATTATTTCCACCTGAAAAAAAACGTAAGGGGTATGTATGGCGTTTTTTTTACCAGACCAAATTTATTTCTATCTACAATCTTCATGAACATTTACAGGTATGTAGTACAAGCAATTCTGATCAGAGATATGCCACCCATGGGTGTCTAGTCCATTCCTAGGCCGAGCAGTGACAAATTTAATTATCTCCACCTGAAAAAAAAACGTAAGGGGTATGTATGGCGTTTTTTTTTCCAGACCAAATTTATTTCTATCTACAATCTTCATGAACATTTACAGGTATGTAGTACAAGCAATTCTGATCAGAGATCTGCCACCCATGGGTGTCTAGTCCATTCCTAGGCTGAGCAGTGACTAATTTAATTATCTCCACCTGAAAAAAAACATAAGGGGTATGTATGGCGTTTTTTTTTCCAGACCAAATTTATTTCTATCTACAATCTTCATGAACATTTACAGGTATGTAGTACAAGCAATTCTGATCAGAGATATGCCACCCATGGGTGTCTAGTCCATTCCTAGGCCGAGCAGTGACTAATTTAATTATCTCCACCTGAAAAAAAACGTAAGGGGTATGTATGGCGTTTTTCTTTCCAGACCAAATTTATTTTTATCTACAATCTTCATGAACATTCACAGGTATGTAGTACAAGCATTTCTGATCAGAGATCTGCCACCCATGGGTGTCTAGTCCATTCCTAGGCTGAGCAGTGACTAATTTAATTATCTCCACCTGAAAAAAAACATAAGGGGTATGTATGGCGTTTTTTTTTCCAGACCAAATTTATTTCTATCTACAATCTTCATGAACATTTACAGGTATGTAGTACAAGCAATTCTGATCAGAGATATGCCACCCATGGGTGTCTAGTCCATTCCTAGGCCGAGCACTGACAAATTTAATTATTTCCACCTGAAAAAAAACGTAAGGGGTATGTATGCCGTTTTTTTTTCCAGACCAAATGTATTTCTATCTACAATCTTCATGAACATTTACAGGTATGTAGTACAAGCAATTCTGATCAGAGATATGCCACCCATGGGTGTCTAGTCCATTCCTAGGCCGAGCACTGACAAATTTAATTATTTCCACCTGAAAAAAAACGTAAGGGGTATGTATGCCGTTTTTTTTTCCAGACCAATTTTATTTCTATCTACAATCTTCATGAACATTTACAGGTATGTAGTACAAGCAATTCTGATCAGAGATATGCCACCCATGGGTGTCTAGTCCATTCCTAGGCCGAGCACTGACAAATTTAATTATTTCCACCTGAAAAAAAACGTAAGGGGTATGTATGGCGTTTTTTTTACCAGACCAAATTTATTTCTATCTACAATCTTCATGAACATTTACAGGTATGTAGTACAAGCAATTCTGATCAGAGATATGCCACCCATGGGTGTCTAGTCCATTCCTAGGCCGAGCAGTGACAAATTTAATTATCTCCACCTGAAAAAAAAACGTAAGGGGTATGTATGGCGTTTTTTTTTCCAGACCAAATTTATTTCTATCTACAATCTTCATGAACATTTACAGGTATGTAGTACAAGCAATTCTGATCAGAGATCTGCCACCCATGGGTGTCTAGTCCATTCCTAGGCCGAGCAGTGACTAATTTAATTATCTCCACCTGAAAAAAAACGTAAGGGGTATGTATGGCGTTTTTCTTTCCAGACCAAATTTATTTTTATCTACAATCTTCATGAACATTCACAGGTATGTAGTACAAGCATTTCTGATCAGAGATCTGCCACCCATGGGTGTCTAGTCCATTCCTAGGCTGAGCAGTGACTAATTTAATTATCTCCACCTGAAAAAAAACATAAGGGGTATGTATGGCGTTTTTTTTTCCAGACCAAATTTATTTCTATCTACAATCTTCATGAACATTTACAGGTATGTAGTACAAGCAATTCTGATCAGAGATATGCCACCCATGGGTGTCTAGTCCATTCCTAGGACGAGCACTGACAAATGTAATTATTTCCACCTGAAAAAAAACGTAAGGGGTATGTATGCCGTTTTTTTTTCCAGACCAAATGTATTTCTATCTACAATCTTCATGAACATTTACAGGTATGTAGTACAAGCAATTCTGATCAGAGATATGCCACCCATGGGTGTCTAGTCCATTCCTAGGCCGAGCACTGACAAATTTAATTATTTCCACCTGAAAAAAAACGTAAGGGGTATGTATGCCGTTTTTTTTTCCAGACCAATTTTATTTCTATCTACAATCTTCATGAACATTTACAGGTATGTAGTACAAGCAATTCTGATCAGAGATATGCCACCCATGGGTGTCTAGTCCATTCCTAGGCCGAGCACTGACAAATTTAATTATTTCCACCTGAAAAAAAACGTAAGGGGTATGTATGGCGTTTTTTTTTCCAGACCAAATTTATTTCTATCTACAATCTTCATGAACATTCACAGGTATGTAGTACAAGCAATTCTGATCAGAGATATGCCACCCATGGGTGTCTAGTCCATTCCTAGGCCGAGCAGTGACAAATTTAATTATCTCCACCTGAAAAAAAACGTAAGGGGTATGTATGCCGTTTTTTTTTCCAGACCAAATTTATTTCTATCTACAATCTTCATGAACATTTACAGGTATGTAGTACAAGCAATTCTGATCAGAGATATGCCACCCATGGGTGTCTAGTCCATTCCTAGGCCGAGCACTGACAAATTTAATTATTTCCACCTGAAAAAAAACGTAAGGGGTATGTATGGCGTTTTTTTTTCCAGACCAAATTTATTTCTATCTACAATCTTCATGAACATTCACAGGTATGTAGTACAAGCAATTCTGATCAGAGATATGCCACCCATGGGTGTCTAGTCCATTCCTAGGCCGAGCAGTGACAAATTTAATTATCTCCACCTGAAAAAAAACGTAAGGGGTATGTATACCGTTTTTTTTTCCAGACCAAATTTATTTCTATCTACAATCTTCATGAACATTTACAGGTATGTAGTACAAGCAATTCTGATCAGAGATATGCCACCCATGGGTGTCTAGTCCATTCCTAGGCCGAGCACTGACAAATTTAATTATTTCCACCTGAAAAAAACGTAAGGGGTATGTATGCCGTTTTTTTTTCCAGACCAAATTTATTTCTATCTACAATCTTCATGAACATTTACAGGTATGTAGTACAAGCAATTCTGATCAGAGATATGCCACCCATGGGTGTCTAGTCCATTCCTAGGCCGAGCACTGACAAATTTAATTATTTCCACCTGAAAAAAAACGTAAGGGGTATGTATGGCGTTTTTTTTAACAGACCAAATTTATTTCTATCTACAATCTTCATGAACATTTACAGGTATGTAGTACAAGCAATTCTGATCAGAGATATGCCACCCATGGGTGTCTAGTCCATTCCTAGGCCGAGCACTGACAAATTTAATTATTTCCACCTGAAAAAAAACGTAAGGGGTATGTATGGCGTTTTTGTTTCCAGACCAAATTTATTTCTATCTACAATCTTCATGAACATTTACAGGTATGTAGTACAAGCATTTCTGATCAGAGATCTGCCACCCATGGGTGTCTAGTCCATTCCTAGGCCGAGCAGTGACTAATTTAATTATCTCCACCTGAAAAAAAACATAAGGGGTATGTATGGCGTTTTTCTTTCCAGACCAAATTTATTTTTATCTACAATCTTCATGAACATTCACAGGTATGTAGTACAAGCATTTCTGATCAGAGATCTGCCACCCATGGGTGTCTAGTCCATTCCTAGGCTGAGCAGTGACTAATTTAATTATCTCCACCTGAAAAAAAACATAAGGGGTATGTATGCCGTTTTTTTTTCCAGACCAAATTTATTTCTATTTACAATCTTCATGAACATTTACAGGTATGTAGTACAAGCAATTCTGATCAGAGATATGCCACCCATGGGTGTCTAGTCCATTCCTAGGCCGAGCACTGACAAATGTAATTATTTCCACCTGAAAAAAAACGTAAGGGGTATGTATGGCGTTTTTCTTTCCAGACCAAATTTATTTTTATCTACAATCTTCATGAACATTCACAGGTATGTAGTACAAGCATTTCTGATCAGAGATCTGCCACCCATGGGTGTCTAGTCCATTCCTAGGCTGAGCAGTGACTAATTTAATTATCTCCACCTGAAAAAAAACATAAGGGGTATGTATGGCGTTTTTTTTTCCAGACCAAATTTATTTCTATCTACAATCTTCATGAACATTTACAGGTATGTAGTACAAGCAATTCTGATCAGAGATATGCCACCCATGGGTGTCTAGTCCATTCCTAGGCCGAGCACTGACAAATGTAATTATTTCCACCTGAAAAAAAACGTAAGGGGTATGTATGGCGTTTTTTTTTCCAGACCAAATTTATTTCTATCTACAATCTTCATGAACATTCACAGGTATGTAGTACAAGCAATTCTGATCAGAGATATGCCACCCATGGGTGTCTAGTCCATTCCTAGGCCGAGCAGTGACTAATTTAATTATTTCCACCTGAAAAAAAACGTAAGGGGTATGTATGCCGTTTTTTTTTCCAGACCAAATTTATTTCTATTTACAATCTTCATGAACATTTACAGGTATGTAGTACAAGCAATTCTGATCAGAGATATGCCACCCATGGGTGTCTAGTCCATTCCTAGGCCGAGCACTGACAAATTTAATTATTTCCACCTGAAAAAAAACGTAAGGGGTATGTATGGCGTTTTTCTTTCCAGACCAAATTTATTTTTATCTACAATCTTCATGAACATTCACAGGTATGTAGTACAAGCATTTCTGATCAGAGATCTGCCACCCATGGGTGTCTAGTCCATTCCTAGGCCGAGCACTGACAAATTTAATTATTTCCACCTGAAAAAAAACATAAGGGGTATGTATGGCGTTTTTTTTTCCAGACCAAATTTATTTCTATCTACAATCTTCATGAACATTTACAGGTATGTAGTACAAGCAATTCTGATCAGAGATATGCCACCCATGGGTGTCTAGTCCATTCCTAGGCCGAGCAGTGACAAATTTAATTATCTCCACCTGAAAAAAAACGTAAGGGGTATGTATGCCGTTTTTTTTTCCAGACCAAATTTATTTCTATCTACAATCTTCATGAACATTTACAGGTATGTAGTACAAGCAATTCTGATCAGAGATATGCCACCCATGGGTGTCTAGTCCATTCCTAGGCCGAGCACTGACAAATTTAATTATTTCCACCTGAAAAAAAACGTAAGGGGTATGTATGCCGTTTTTTTTTCAAGACCAATTTTATTTCTATCTACAATCTTCATGAACATTTACAGGTATGTAGTACAAGCAATTCTGATCAGAGATATGCCACCCATGGGTGTCTAGTCCATTCCTAGGCCGAGCACTGACAAATTTAATTATTTCCACCTGAAAAAAAACGTAAGGGGTATGTATGGCGTTTTTTTTTCCAGACCAAATTTATTTCTATCTACAATCTTCATGAACATTCACAGGTATGTAGTACAAGCAATTCTGATCAGAGATATGCCACCCATGGGTGTCTAGTCCATTCCTAGGCCGAGCAGTGACAAATTTAATTATCTCCACCTGAAAAAAAACGTAAGGGGTATGTATACCGTTTTTTTTTCCAGACCAAATTTATTTCTATCTACAATCTTCATGAACATTTACAGGTATGTAGTACAAGCAATTCTGATCAGAGATATGCCACCCATGGGTGTCTAGTCCATTCCTAGGCCGAGCACTGACAAATTTAATTATTTCCACCTGAAAAAAACGTAAGGGGTATGTATGCCGTTTTTTTTTCCAGACCAAATTTATTTCTATCTACAATCTTCATGAACATTTACAGGTATGTAGTACAAGCAATTCTGATCAGAGATATGCCACCCATGGGTGTCTAGTCCATTCCTAGGCCGAGCACTGACAAATTTAATTATTTCCACCTGAAAAAAAACGTAAGGGGTATGTATGGCGTTTTTTTTAACAGACCAAATTTATTTCTATCTACAATCTTCATGAACATTTACAGGTATGTAGTACAAGCAATTCTGATCAGAGATATGCCACCCATGGGTGTCTAGTCCATTCCTAGGCCGAGCACTGACAAATTTAATTATTTCCACCTGAAAAAAAACGTAAGGGGTATGTATGGCGTTTTTGTTTCCAGACCAAATTTATTTTTATCTACAATCTTCATGAACATTCACAGGTATGTAGTACAAGCATTTCTGATCAGAGATCTGCCACCCATGGGTGTCTAGTCCATTCCTAGGCCGAGCAGTGACTAATTTAATTATCTCCACCTGAAAAAAAACATAAGGGGTATGTATGGCGTTTTTTTTTCCAGACCAAATTTATTTCTATCTACAATCTTCATGAACATTTACAGGTATGTAGTACAAGCAATTCTGATCAGAGATATGCCACCCATGGGTGTCTAGTCCATTCCTAGGCCGAGCACTGACAAATTTAATTATTTCCACCTGAAAAAAAACGTAAGGGGTATGTATGGCGTTTTTTTTACCAGACCAAATTTATTTCTATCTACAATCTTCATGAACATTTACAGGTATGTAGTACAAGCAATTCTGATCAGAGATATGCCACCCATGGGTGTCTAGTCCATTCCTAGGCCGAGCAGTGACAAATTTAATTATCTCCACCTGAAAAAAAAACGTAAGGGGTATGTATGGCGTTTTTTTTTCCAGACCAAATTTATTTCTATCTACAATCTTCATGAACATTTACAGGTATGTAGTACAAGCAATTCTGATCAGAGATCTGCCACCCATGGGTGTCTAGTCCATTCCTAGGCTGAGCAGTGACTAATTTAATTATCTCCACCTGAAAAAAAACATAAGGGGTATGTATGGCGTTTTTTTTTCCAGACCAAATTTATTTCTATCTACAATCTTCATGAACATTTACAGGTATGTAGTACAAGCAATTCTGATCAGAGATATGCCACCCATGGGTGTCTAGTCCATTCCTAGGCCGAGCAGTGACTAATTTAATTATCTCCACCTGAAAAAAAACGTAAGGGGTATGTATGGCGTTTTTCTTTCCAGACCAAATTTATTTTTATCTACAATCTTCATGAACATTCACAGGTATGTAGTACAAGCATTTCTGATCAGAGATCTGCCACCCATGGGTGTCTAGTCCATTCCTAGGCTGAGCAGTGACTAATTTAATTATCTCCACCTGAAAAAAAACATAAGGGGTATGTATGGCGTTTTTTTTTCCAGACCAAATTTATTTCTATCTACAATCTTCATGAACATTTACAGGTATGTAGTACAAGCAATTCTGATCAGAGATATGCCACCCATGGGTGTCTAGTCCATTCCTAGGCCGAGCACTGACAAATTTAATTATTTCCACCTGAAAAAAAACGTAAGGGGTATGTATGCCGTTTTTTTTTCCAGACCAAATGTATTTCTATCTACAATCTTCATGAACATTTACAGGTATGTAGTACAAGCAATTCTGATCAGAGATATGCCACCCATGGGTGTCTAGTCCATTCCTAGGCCGAGCACTGACAAATTTAATTATTTCCACCTGAAAAAAAACGTAAGGGGTATGTATGCCGTTTTTTTTTCCAGACCAATTTTATTTCTATCTACAATCTTCATGAACATTTACAGGTATGTAGTACAAGCAATTCTGATCAGAGATATGCCACCCATGGGTGTCTAGTCCATTCCTAGGCCGAGCACTGACAAATTTAATTATTTCCACCTGAAAAAAAACGTAAGGGGTATGTATGGCGTTTTTTTTACCAGACCAAATTTATTTCTATCTACAATCTTCATGAACATTTACAGGTATGTAGTACAAGCAATTCTGATCAGAGATATGCCACCCATGGGTGTCTAGTCCATTCCTAGGCCGAGCAGTGACAAATTTAATTATCTCCACCTGAAAAAAAAACGTAAGGGGTATGTATGGCGTTTTTTTTTCCAGACCAAATTTATTTCTATCTACAATCTTCATGAACATTTACAGGTATGTAGTACAAGCAATTCTGATCAGAGATCTGCCACCCATGGGTGTCTAGTCCATTCCTAGGCCGAGCAGTGACTAATTTAATTATCTCCACCTGAAAAAAAACGTAAGGGGTATGTATGGCGTTTTTCTTTCCAGACCAAATTTATTTTTATCTACAATCTTCATGAACATTCACAGGTATGTAGTACAAGCATTTCTGATCAGAGATCTGCCACCCATGGGTGTCTAGTCCATTCCTAGGCTGAGCAGTGACTAATTTAATTATCTCCACCTGAAAAAAAACATAAGGGGTATGTATGGCGTTTTTTTTTCCAGACCAAATTTATTTCTATCTACAATCTTCATGAACATTTACAGGTATGTAGTACAAGCAATTCTGATCAGAGATATGCCACCCAGGGGTGTCTAGTCCATTCCTAGGACGAGCACTGACAAATGTAATTATTTCCACCTGAAAAAAAACGTAAGGGGTATGTATGCCGTTTTTTTTTCCAGACCAAATGTATTTCTATCTACAATCTTCATGAACATTTACAGGTATGTAGTACAAGCAATTCTGATCAGAGATATGCCACCCATGGGTGTCTAGTCCATTCCTAGGCCGAGCACTGACAAATTTAATTATTTCCACCTGAAAAAAAACGTAAGGGGTATGTATGCCGTTTTTTTTTCCAGACCAATTTTATTTCTATCTACAATCTTCATGAACATTTACAGGTATGTAGTACAAGCAATTCTGATCAGAGATATGCCACCCATGGGTGTCTAGTCCATTCCTAGGCCGAGCACTGACAAATTTAATTATTTCCACCTGAAAAAAAACGTAAGGGGTATGTATGGCGTTTTTTTTTCCAGACCAAATTTATTTCTATCTACAATCTTCATGAACATTCACAGGTATGTAGTACAAGCAATTCTGATCAGAGATCTGCCACCCATGGGTGTCTAGTCCATTCCTAGGCCGAGCAGTGACTAATTTAATTATCTCCACCTGAAAAAAAACATAAGGGGTATGTATGGTGTTTTTTTTTTCCAGACCAAATTTATTTCTATCTACAATCTTTATGAACATTTACAGGTATGTAGTACAAGCAATTCTGATCAGAGATATGCCACCCATGGGTGTCTAGTCCATTCCTAGGCCGAGCACTGACAAATGTAATTATTTCCACCTGAAAAAAAACGTAAGGGGTATGTATGCCGTTTTTTTTTCCAGACCAAATTTATTTCTATCTACAATCTTCATGAACATTTACAGGTATGTAGTACAAGCAATTCTGATCAGAGATATGCCACCCATGGGTGTCTAGTCCATTCCTAGGCCGAGCACTGACAAATTTAATTATTTCCACCTGAAAAAAAACGTAAGGGGTATGTATGCCGTTTTTTTTTCCAGACCAATTTTATTTCTATCTACAATCTTCATGAACATTTACAGGTATGTAGTACAAGCAATTCTGATCAGAGATATGCCACCCATGGGTGTCTAGTCCATTCCTAGGCCGAGCACTGACAAATTTAATTATTTCCACCTGAAAAAAAACGTAAGGGGTATGTATGCCGTTTTTTTTTCCAGACCAAATTTATTTCTATCTACAATCTTCATGAACATTTACAGGTATGTAGTACAAGCAATTCTGATCAGAGATATGCCACCCATGGGTGTCTAGTCCATTCCTAGGCCGAGCACTGACAAATTTAATTATTTCCACCTGAAAAAAAACGTAAGGGGTATGTATGGCGTTTTTTTTTCCAGACCAAATTTATTTCTATCTACAATCTTCATGAACATTTACAGGTATGTAGTACAAGCAATTCTGATCAGAGATATGCCACCCATGGGTGTCTAGTCCATTCCTAGGCCGAGCACTGACAAATTTAATTATCTCCACCTGAAAAAAAACATAAGGGGTATGTATGTATGAGAGAGACCTGCCACCCAGAGGTGTCTAGTCCATCCTATGCCTATATATATGTACCTTTGCTTTTCATGAGATATTGATTGCCGATTTATTAAGTTATTAAGTTCTAGAAATCAATAAAATACATATTTATTTGGGTTTAGATCAAAAACTTTGCCAATAGTTGATAGAAACACATCAAACCACTTGTATATCATTCTAGGGATATAACTATGACTATGACTGCCTTTGGTTTTCATGAGTTATTGATGAAAGATTTATTAAAATTCCGGAAATCAATAAAATACTAATTAATTACTGTTTAGATCAATAACTTTGCCAATATCTGACAGAAACACCTCAAACCACTTTAACATTATTCTAGGTATATCTATCTAACTATGACAGCCTCTGTCTTTCATTAGTTATTGATTACCAATTTATTAAAATTCAAGAGTTCAATTAAATACATATTTATTTGGGTTTAGATCAATAACTTTGCCAATATCTGACAAAAACACCTCAAACCACTTGTAAATTATTAAAAGAATATATGTATAGCTATGACCGCCTTTTTTCATGAAGTATTGATAAGAAATGTATTAACATTCAAGAAATCAATAAAATACATATTTATTTTATTTAGATAAATAACTGCCAATATTGACAGAAACACCCCAGTTATTAAAATCAATAACTCATGAAAACGAAATAGTTACATATATATATATACCTAGAATAATGTACAAGTAGTTTGAGGTGTTTCTGTCAAAATGTGGCAAAATTTATTGATTTATTTCCTGATCATGATTGTAGGCTACCTTGGTCCCTAAAATGCCGGTTGTGAATGTCTGTTGAATGTCCAATATGAAACCAACTTCACCTCGGTAAACAAAGTAGGAAATCCGTTTGTCTCATATCAGATTTGGGCGCAGTTGCTGCAGGATTCTCTTTTCGGATGAGGGACTAGACTTGGATTCCTGAGGTGTCTCTAGGCAACCAGGACCTGACGCAACCCACACCGCCCCTCCTCCGACGCTTCTGTTCACAAAACAAACGGCCCCAGCAGCAGCATGTAGCGGGAACGCAGCACAGAATAACTGCTTCTACATCACAGAGGAGTGGAGAGTGCACTCAACGCGCTCTTCTCTGGTTGTTTCAATTAAAAGTGACCGGCCGGATTTGACTGCGCATTACGGCGAGTGCTCCAGGTATGTTTACGCGGTCTGAAATCTCCTAGTTCAGGACATAAGAAACTGCAGCAACGCTCTGAAGTTGGAATAGATATGTGCGCATGCATAGGCACAGCAGAGGAACAGTGGGGCAACAATGCATCACTTTATTGGGTACAGTGTTCCGTGCGGTTCAAATTGCTCTCCATCCAATTCAGGTCTTTTAAATGTGTTCGCATCCGGTAGAAGTAGCCTAGATTAGCATGTTATCTTTATTTCGCACTTTTCTAGAGGAGCAGTATTTGTGTACCTTGAGAAGTTCATGCTATTCGCTTTGCTGTTCATTAGGGTAATCCTAGTCTATGAGTAGCCAAAATATTATTGTGGGGTCCACCTGCCTGCACGTGTTTTATGCTGCATTGCTTTGCATTCGTTGTAATGTGTAATATATTACCCTATATGAACAGTCAATAAAAGTGATAATATATTTTAAAAAATCATACACAGGTGATGAAGTAAGCGGTTCATGAGCAATCTCTACTGCTGTCTGGTTGGTGTAAATCTCATACGGACACGTACAGGGGCGTCTGCGTCGCTTTAAAATGTATATACAACATAGTATACATATAGCCCATTCATAACCACTTTGTAGAGAGCATAGACAACTAAAAGTCTAGGGGCCACGATGTAGGTTTAAACAATGCATGACCACCGCTCCACCGGCGGGATCTAATTAGCTAAGGTGCTGAAAAAGAAGAGTCCTAAATAGTAGAAAAAAAATATTTACACACACTTTGTGTAGTGTTTAACTTTAGTTTATGAGCCTTTGGTCATCAGACCATCAAGGCATAGGCCTACATCATTTCCCCCCTACTAGTTAGGTTTAAATAAATTTGTTTAAAATGGGTAGTCCTAACAATGACCCCAAGGAGCCTAGCTAGCAGAAACATCATACAAGACTAAGAAAGTCTGTTCCTAACTTTTTCTTCTGTGTCAAAGCTATCATCATCACATCCTCACCCTCTAATATGATATGAAACTTGATATTTCTTACATAATTATCTCTAGATGACACCTTGGACAGGACTTATGTTATTAGTCGCCTTAGGCAGACACTGAACTGTAACATGGCCATGTTTGCTATGCAGACACTGGCTGCATCTCCCAGATGGAAATAGACCCAGACATTTTAGCTGCTGGTCTAGAACATATCTTGGCATGACACAGGCCTACACTCTCACACCACTAAATGGATTTTATTGCCGTGGCAAACATACTGCTGTTACTGGAGCGATCAGATCCTCCTCTTTCAAGCAGAGGGAATAACGCGACTGTGTGAAAGATTGACGCCGGTCTGTTGTGGCTCATCTGCATGCCAAAAGAACATTCAGATAATGGCGACGTGGTGGTGATCCCCTTTCTCCAACATCCTCTTTAGTGTCATGCTTCACCACGAGACGCTGTTTAATATTCAGGAAATAATCTGCTGGTGATGCCAGCATTTTCTCAACTGAGAACACTATGCCAACTTCTATTCTCAGGGAAAATCTGCCCTTGAGATTGTGTGCGATAATAGGCTTTAGGACTGAGTGGATAGATAGATAGATAGATAGATAGATAGATAGATAGATAGATAGATAGATAGATAGATAGATAGATAGATAGATAGATAGATAGATAGATAGATAGATAGATAGATAGATAGATAGATAGATAGATAGATAGATAGATAGGAACTTTAATAAGATATGAACTTCATAACTGAGTTCATAACTGCTGGGAGTTCATAACTGCTGGGATTGCTGTGAACTATAGGCCAAACTGTTAGTGCAAGTAACATAACACACGAGAGAGTATGTTCCCTCCCGTTCCCATAATATTAGCTTGTGAATAAGACGGGTTCATTTGGCCCTACATTCAAAGAAACAACGTAACACTACCCAGGCGCTCTTTGCACCTCTGACCATTCAGAGCACAACCAGGGATTGTGTTAAAAGGCCTTTTGTTCACCATTGTCCTCCATCCAGCCCCCCAACAACACGTCTTCCCTACAATGTATCAGTGTCTTTGGTCTTTAAAAATGGATGAGCCCATGGATTGACCCCCTATCCCGAATGCTCTGCTATAATCAATGCTGTTTCCTGAGACTCGTATAGATCCGACCAGTTAGCAGCAAGAGATGCCGATGGAATCCCTTCCTTCCCTGAGAACCAGCAGGCAAATTACAAACTAACACAGTTTGCATAGCGAGAGGTCGGCTTTACCTTGCAAAACAGGGCTGCCTGTTGTTTCTCTCGGTCATGGAAACAGCGGTCTGTCTTGGAAGGCGCGACTGACCTCAGCGGTGTAGCGGTGACTCGATTAGCGGGCGTATTTGTAAGAGCAAGTGAGCTGAAATTGTATGATTTTTACATCAGCGGCGGTCAATAAGTGGGTATATAATTTTCCCCCTGGAAAAAAAATCCAGGGGGAAAAAAGAATGCGGACTGACCTCACACAGCGGGATGGTTTTATGAGTGTGATCACCAAGCCAGTTCTCTTCTTGCACTGCAGCTGTTTCACGTTGAGGGAGTCTAACGTTCAAGTCAGAATCCTCTCGGTAAAATGTAAATATCACATACAGGGGAATGTAGTAGAATAAGCCCGCTGTACTTTTTACTCCAGTAGAATCTCACTCTCGCTGAAATTAGTTTTGTGTAATGTCTATGGACTATTATGACAAGTGTGGTATTTAATTTCCCATCTTTTTATGAACTCCCTCAAGTCTCTGTTCATTACTGTAACATCAGCATAGGTAATGTATAAAGATGCATGTATTGGACCAATACCCAGGTGGTTCACACCGTCAGTTGATGTGAAGGGGGTGTCTGAAAAGCAATTTTCAGTAGAGGCTATTTTTAGAGGTGGAAATGACATGCATGCATGTGAATCAATGGCCAGTAAGTATAGTATGGTATGCATACACTATGGATGGATCACATTCAATCCATCCCTTATCCTCATGGGAATCCTCTATCTACCTACTTGTCATTCACCCTCTCTTTAGAAAAGCACAGGAGTGCATCCCTCCACAAGACCCCATGGGGAGGAGGAGCCAACAGGGAGTGACAGACTGTTGTGTTAACAGGAAACCCCCCTCTCTGAATGACGTCATATATTCCTAACTGCACCTTTAAAAGGTCAGTAAAAGAAACGACAGCTGTCGAGTTCTATGTCAGTCACACACCCCTAGTCTTGAGCTGTCACTATCAGGGATGGGAGGAAGTGAGCAGGCCGGGGGGGGGGGGGGGGGGGGAGCGCTGACTCACTCGCCATCGCTTGGTTGCCATGGAAACTCCTTGTGCACGGCCGATGAGAATCTATAGGGAGGTGTGAAAGTGCTGATCTAATAAGGGAGCTTGTTGTTGTTCACATCGATTAATGTTGGGTTAATCCCAGAGTGGTGACAGTAGATTTAAGGGTTTAGGACACTGACTTGGGTATCGATGGAGTCGGTGTACTGCGAGAACACACAATAAATGTAGAACAGCAATAATATGTTATATACTGTACACTTAAAAAAGAGTGCTATGTAACTATTTGTAACTGTAGGAGAACCCCTTGATTTTTTTTCCAGATAGAACTCTTTTCAGTTCTAAATAGAATGTGGGTTTCAAATAGATGCCTATGAAATGGACTGTGAAAGGATTTTCCAACCCATTTAAAAAAAAACTGTAAAAGCTGACCTTCGCGTCGTAGTCGGCTGTCATTTTGTGTTATGTCACATCGAAAACCCATGACACTGCTATTTTTTTCTCATCGAGTGAAACCACATGATGTGTGTGATTGATGTTATGTCTCTGACTTTCAGAGTTTCTCACGGACAGGACCCACAACGGATACGTAAAAAAATAAAAGAAGCTTTTAAGAGGAAGGCCTCAATGAAGGAAACTTCTGAGAGGGACCCAAGCCTGCATCGGGATGATGTCACCTTGCTCACCAGATGAATAAATCAGCACAGGTCTAGAATGACAACAGGTCGGTGAACTTCTCACACGGTCAACACCACATCACCAGGGCTTCGGATCAAATGAGGAAGACATCGCTAGACCATTCCGCTTGACAACAGCTCTTGGTACAGTAGGTGTATCTTCTACTAGATCGGCGGCATGGAGCTAGGCCCGCTTCCCCACATCAAGGTGGACGGTACCTCCAACCCAGAAGACACGGACCAGGATGACGTGTGCTCGGCCTCAGACGACCACCTGGGCACGCTGAAGGCCCTGACGGAGAAACTGAGGCTCGAGACCCGCAGGCCCTCCTACGTGGAGTGGAAGGCCCAGTTGGAGGCCCACGGCGCCAAAGGTTCGGCGGTTCCGGAGGAGCAGCCCGGACCCGAGGCCGAACAAACCCGGGCGGACAAGCCCGGAGAAAGCCTCCCGAGCCCGGATCCGATCCAGCAGGGCCTCCCTAAGGGAACGCTCAGGGGGTTCCAGAGCATCGACGAGGCCCTGGTCTGGCTGAGGAAGGAACTGGTGAGACCAACGCTTCGGTGATCGGTGGTTTCTGTCTACACGGGAGGTTCCCAAAAGCTGTGTGGCTCTAAGATCCATTGTAGGCCATATGTGATCTTAGTGAAACAAAGCTTCGGGGAGACTCCACAAGACTGGTGACATTTATATATTTTTTATTTATTTATTTTAATCTTTTAAATAAGTGGCTTTGAAGCTGTAGTCCACTGTAGTTCAAATGGATGAAGGTCATTCTAGTAATACAAGGTATTTGGGAAAGTCCCCTCAGAATATTTGCTAAGTACTTCAAATGCATACTGTAGTAGCCTACGTACTTTACCCCTGGTTTTGCTTTAGTGTCCAGTCAGTGATGGAGGGTTCATTAACACTGAGGGAAATTATCCCTGCTTAGTTAGCTAATTAGCTCTTAGCAATAGATGCAATGTCCAAAGCACTACAGCCACACGGTTGCACAAAGTAAAATCCATTCAAGTTAAAGTGAGTGGAAGCGATCGGGGTAGGAGAGTGTGAGTGAAGTTCAGACCTTTTCATATGCAGTTTCTGCAAGTGCAATCATTTTCTATTCAATTATGTTGCCCATCTGCCTGTATGCATGCTTGGGCCGTTCCGCCAGGGTGTGTAAGAAGGTGCCTTTCAGAGTCTGTGAAAGAGGAGCCATTCTACCCCGAAGCTTGGCTGACCATTATGTGGCGGCAAACATTTGCACAAAGACATTAGCGGGCAGAATGTAACGGTGATGATTCCTTACATGAGGCTAATGAGGCTTCAGTGGAATGGTTGTTTGTGGATATCAGACTGTGAATTTTCTCACACCAGCAGTGAAGTTGTTATACATCCCTATCGATCCTGGCTATTTGTAATTTGGCTGTACGTAACATGGAACATTTTAGATATTTATCACCCACACAGCATCCTAACCTAAATACAAAACATGTATACACCCCAAACATTACTAGACTTTAGGGATGCACAATATATCGGCAATCATATCGGTATTGGCCGATGTTAGTCATTTTTTTATATATCGGTATCGGTCCGATGTGCAAAACAGGACCGATGTGAATAACCAATAATTATTTCTGTCTAGCTGCTGTTGTGTGTGTTGTTTTTGAGAGGAAACAGTGCAGTAAATCTATGATTTATCGGCTTTTCCAAATGTTTTGGAAATAGAGACAGTGTTTCCACGTGTTTGTACTGTATAACATTTGATTATCGTAGAAACTTGTTTTTATACAGATCATAGTTCAGATCTTAGTCCTACATATCTACTATATTTCCAAATCATATTTGTTTTAACACCTTAGCACCAATCACAAGGCCTCTTACAAACTAACCCTCCTCCCTCTCTTCCTCCGCGTCACTCAGACGGAGATGCGTCTCCAGGACCAGCGGCTGGCCAGGCAGCTGATGCGCCTGCGCAACGACATCAACAAGCTGAAGATCGAGCAGGCGTGCCACCTGCACCGCCGGATGCTCAACGACGCCACGTTCGGCCTGGAGGAGCGCGTCGGCGAGCTGTCCGACCTGCTGTGCGACGGCCCCGTCACGCCGGGCTTCGGCCTCTCTGCGCCTCTGCGCCTCATCGGCGTGACCAAGATGAATATCAACTCCCGTCGGTTCTCTCTCTGCTAGCGCCGGTTAGCGCCAGATATGGATTGTGTGTGCTCTCTGCTAGCTAGCGCCAGATACGGATTGCGTGTGGACCGTTGATGATCAGGCCGTCCCCCACGCCTTCACCTGTCTGGTATGCGGACAGACATTTAGACTGGCACAACTTATGAGATCAGAGTGAATTTAACATTTTTATGTTTTTTATATAAACACAACAAAACAATAAGGCAGCTGTTGATCGCAGTGTGTCTTTTAAAGTTGTCTCTGGCCTATGTCAGTAGATATTTTAAGACTTTCCTGACCTGAAATTGAACTCACCGCTAGATGCAGCTGTAGAAGTAGCCTATTTGTTTGTCCCTGTCCTTGCTTAAGGGGTGTGAGACTCAGCTCTCTGTAGCCAGTCCTGTGTATGCTGGCATTTTATTTTCCTGAGAACAAATCGGTACATGTACAATAATGCCTTAATATTGCTCTATAATCTGTACAATATGTCCATTTGACCAAGCTGAGCTATTCATGTTTATTAATAGAAATATTGACTTTGAATAAAGGATGAAGTGAATAAAGCGAATGTATCGTTGGGCCTTCTTGCTGAGGTACGCAAGATGAAGAGACTAGGTTGAAAGGAATCTCCACACACTCACAGTCAATTACTTATTTCAATTTATTTGCTTTCTGTCGTGAGGTCATTATCAGACAAGCACAAGGGCA
The DNA here is from genome assembly GCF_949987555.1 of Borostomias antarcticus. NCBI lineage: Eukaryota > Metazoa > Chordata > Actinopteri > Stomiiformes > Stomiidae > Borostomias > Borostomias antarcticus. The sequence goes on from NC_140252.1 coordinate 17,176,939, forward strand.
TAGGCAACATGGTGTCTCCATTTATGTTTAAATGCATTGAAGCACTAGGTTTCTATGTTACTATGCCATTGTGTTTCTGAATGCTCTAATGAAGGTCTGACGACTGAAGGCTTAGAAAATGAATTGAAATAATCATTTGACTGAATGCTCAGAGATTCCTTTCAACATTGAACCTTTATTTAACCTGGAAAAGCCCAATTAAGATCAGATCTCAAGGGAGATATGGCGAAGAAAGACGGCAAACAGCATACAAACTTCAAAACCCGAAAAGATTGAACTTTGAGGGATTCATCTAATAGTTGCATCTAATGCATCTGATAATTGAGGGATACATCTAATGATGTTTCCTGTCAGTTTGAAGATAAACATTTAAATGAGTGGAGGCATAGGCTTGAGAGTCAAGGAAGTACATAATATGAAATTGGAGAGAAACAATAAGTTAAACCACATCATTCCTCTTAGTAGATTTTGGATGTGCAGTACTCCAGTATTAATCTGGTTTTATGGGTAATTATTTTAAATTGGTTGCATTGTGCCCTTTAAAAGCTGGAGTCAAAAGTCTCCCACATCACGTTAAGTGATAGCAGATATGATTTGAATTATGTGCACTCATTGGACACGCACACACACACATACACACACAAGACATGGTTTAAGTTTACCAAATGCTTACAAGAATGCTTGTCCTGGTCATGACCTTTACAGTGTAGAAACGCCACTTCTTGTAACTAAAACAACAGATCAATAAAAGAGACTCCATTGTCCAATCAAAAGTATTCAGGTCCTCATAACCCCTAGTTCATCGGCTCATAGGGTCGGCGGTTCGAATCCCGGCTCCTCCTGTCCACATGTCAAAGACACTCAAACCCAAACTGCTCCCAACGAGCAGGCTATCACCTTGCATGGCAGCTGGTGTGTGAATTGGTGAACGAGAGGTAATTGTAAAGCGCTTAGGATTAATACACACAAAAAAATATATATATATATAAGTGCAGTCCATTTAACATAATAATAATTTGTACCCCACAATAGTGGTACAGATTACCCTCTGAGACCAGCAGTGAAGCAACAATGGAGGGAGCAGGATACTTCCTGGCCAGACTGATCTGAGCGCCCACAAGGTGATTATGTTTCATTGCTCCAAACAATGGCAAGGTCTTCCCAGGGTTTAGACCGGGTGTGACACAATGTGTCCAGCACAATGCACAATGCCGGTCGCGGTAAGGTAAGGCAACCCAAGACGGTACGGTGTCTCTTAACATTCAGAGCCATCACCCACTGCACATCGTCGTGTTACTAATCTCGTCATTCAAGACGGGCAGATGAATCTGGGGCAGAAATCGCACGGGAACCCCCCTGAGAAGTAAACTCCCGGCGGCCTCTTGCGCAAGGATTGTTGAGTCATGTGAGGTAGCTCGTTAAGAGGTTATTAAGTCCTGATATGATCTCATGCAGGGGTCACAGAGTTATCCTAACACCGCCCCCCAATCCCTACTTCAAATGGGCCTCTTCGTGTTTGCCCCGATACCTTTTGTTTTGGCACTAACGAGGCTCCGTTCACACCCAGCGCACTCTCCGCGAGGGCTGGGTTTCACACGTTACGTTAGCGCACCGGAGGGGACAACGGGACAAATGTCCACGCATCACGTCCACGGGACTTTTGCGTGAGTGAATGTGAGGCCCCTTACGCGCCCCCCCCCCCCTCCTCCCCTAGTAGCTGCGCTCCCCTAACCCCGTCTCTCCCCATCTGCACGGCCCAGACTGACGCGTTATGAATGACTCTGTTGGCGCTGGGATTGTTCATGCTTGACCTCCAGCTTTTCTGAGGGCCTGAAAGCAGGCCTTTGATCAGGAATGGAGGGAAAACCATCACAGGTCGTTCTGAGAAGGGGGCCGCCTGCGGTGGCCTAAGCCCTGACTATTAGCTAGCTTTGACTGTTGTCTTGATTCCTGAACTCAGTTTGGGCTGGTTGAGCTTCTTCACTCTCTCTCTATAGTTGCTATTGGCATTTTATCTCTACATGAGAACACAAAAATATCGCCTTATTTTACAGTCTTGTAATCTACAGTCACCATCACATGCTGCAGCTATCGGAGAGAAACTGGTGGTAGGCTACAAGAAGCCTTAAATTAAACTGGTACATATTCATAGTCGATTCATAATCAATGAATCTCAAAGAAACAAACATTTCAGTTTCATAATATAAGGTAGTTTCACACACTGTTGAAAACCTGTATAGAGTAACCAGCATTAGTTGGGATGATGGGCAAAATGTACTGTAGGCCGAACTGGTAGAAAAAGGCACAGCTACAGTATGGGAGGGAAAGGAATGAACCAAAAAGGCTTGAGATGCAATACATTATTTACAGAGTGCAAAAACAGAATATGCAGTAGACCTCTCTCCACTCACACCTTAATGGAGACCTGTGCTTGGCCTCCCTGTCTCTCCCCTGTGGTCTGTACAGAAAGGTCCTAGGTCTCTTTGCCAGCCTTGGTGCCAACTTCGAGCGCGGTTTGGCCAGGCTTGGTACGCAGACACAACACACACCGCATCTGGGAAGCAGAATTAATTAACCCTGGAAGACTCTTACTTCTATCTTGTAGCTAGCTCACAGCAAGCATGTACCGCAAAAGTTATTAGCTTTAAGGGATCCCTACTTCTCAAGTTGTGAATTAAAACATGAAACCACCGTCGCCTGAAATAAGTGTTATCGAGAATCCTTTCAACACATCTGCAATCTAATTCCAGCAAGCTACACAAGGGAACACTGTACTTCAGCACTGAACAATTCCATTATAGTGAAAAAGGGCTTTGTCAGTCCTCGTGATGTTCCAGAAAGACAGAGAGAGATAGGAGTAAGCGGATCACGCTTAAGAATCCTTCTCAGATGTCCGTTCACAATGTTTCTCATTAGAAACAAGAAAGCAATTTAATTCCAGAGGTAAAATGCACAGTGCAGCATTGGCCTCACTCATAGTTAAGAATCTTGCACCCACTCTTGTATTGCACATAAATTACTACTGGCAGATAAGTGAATATATGGGAGAATCAAATAATCAATAAAAGTGCCATAATTTCATGACTTTCATGAGAACTTGGGGAGTTAAGCTTCGTCTAGTCGCTGGACAGCTCAACACAAAGATTGTATTTTTTCTCAGAGGCGACCTTAACATGGAACTAATGAGCCTCCATCTCTACCGGACAGTCTCCCACTCTCTCCCTCCACTGTGAGTCTTAGTGGTCGTCTCACGCATGAATGGAGAAGCCTCAGCAAGGTGAGCCACGTGGAAAGGCTGGCAGGGATCCCAGAAAGCATCACACCGTGGCGCTCTAGCTGCTCGGTAGCCAGGATGTTCCAGAGCGTTGTTCCCTCGGTCCCCCGGGGGACATTTAAGAGGAGCACACCGTGCCCCTGCCAGGTTTAAGAGGAACACACCGTGCCCCAGACAGGGCTGATATGCTTCAAACAATCAGTCAAGGAATTCATCAAATACATGAATAGTAAGAATAGAATCTTTTAACTGGATGGAGTATTTCACATTTTCACATCTACCTTTCAGCATCAACATCTTCCAAAAGCACCCCCCCCCCTCCCAGAGTGACTCTGAAGCACTCATGCGTCTTAAATCCCAGTTTAGGTGTTTAGGACGGCTGCCAGCTCATCTGACGCCAGATTTGATTATCCAGTCAATGATTGATTCAGTGGAAAACATTTGAGTAATAATGATTCAGTTATTTTAAATACTTCTACCTGTTAGAACCAGAGCACAGCTCATGATGTCACAACACATCTTAGCTCAGTCAACCCTGGGACCCCCTGGGGTGTCACGATTCACTTCCCGTCTTTCACAAACAGCCCGGGACAAATCATCACAGGTATTATCATCATCATCAGAGTTGCTTCTTTCCAAAACAGACGTCCACACCTCGAGACTGAGTGTGACAGAAGTGGAACCTGAGTGGCTCCATTCATGCTCCCTAAAACACACAAAGACAACATCGTCTTCACCCAGCGTGGGATTGACTGGCGGCTTAATTAAACCAGCACGTGCACAGCGTCACCTCTCCTCGGTGGAACCCAGGCACCTGAATGATCCTGCCCAGGCACCTGAATGATCCTGCCCCCGCTCGGATTGGATTAACCTGGGAATTTCCCAGAGGCCAATTAAGCCTCTTTCCCACAGCGAAGAAAGCAGACACCATTATGCAAAGGGCACAATGCCACACTGAGAAGAAGAGTTGAAATATAGACTAGTCTCTCCCCCCTGCGCAGCAGTTTGACGTGGCAAAAGGAGTCTACCAAAAGTCTACCACCATAGCAACAGCGTCTGAAAGTACTTAGTGTAAGTAGTGCTTCTGTCCCTCTCATCACTGTCTGGAAAAAGACATTGGCTTCAAAAGTCTATTCTTGACTCCTTGTGTCCTCAAGGCAAGTGGAATCAAGGAAGCAGTTTTGACATCCAACCATCTCATGCCAAGTTCTTGTCTTGTGAAAAACTCGGATCCTGTACTTTGGAAGGCATTCAGCTAAACGCAACAGGATTCACTTGCATCCAAGCAAATGAACGCTCATAATGAATGATTGCCGGCAACGATACAACATCTACAGGCCCTCAAATGCTACCGTTTCACTGTTTCATAGACTTTGGCCCCATTCAGATTCTTTATATAATTACCATCCTCCTTGGAGAAATCACTGATCTGAAACAACTAGATTGACTGGAGACAGCCACGTAGAGAAAAAAAAGCATTTCCATTTAATTTTAAGAATCCAAACAAAGCCATCCATTATTGCGTTTCTAACAGGCCTACAGCCAACTCATCATTTCCAGAATGCACACCATTAACCACAGGAAAATACTGTTTAAAGTGTGTTATTTAATAACCATGATTCACTGTACAGTTACAGCTATAACTCCCCTGTTGGGGAAGACACTTGGCAGCACAACTGCATGTAAAGGCAAACTACTGGTAACGAGGAAATGCACACTGAAAGTCGCAACATGACGAGTACGTTGTCATATCATCATAACACAGTGGACGAACATGTATCACAACATGGTCTCCAAAAAACAAAGACAATCTCCTATTGTAAAGTGAGATTGGGATATTCAAATCAGCCATTCACTAACTGGCTTTGTCAAAGGGATTTCCATCCAAAGGCTTGAATGTGAAATTTCAGTTAAAAATAAAATCTTACCTCGCTGGTTAATCTGAATATGATAACAAGGGTGAACAAATAGAAAACAAAAGTGATAATGTAAAACATACTGTATAGACACACATGTAGACAATGGCACAAAAGAGGTATACAACAGCAACGCAACACAACGTAAATATGCAAAAAAATTGTTCACTCGGTGGATTAAGTTAGCTACTGATTGACCTAAAGAAATACAAAAAATAAACACAACAGCCAGTCGTAATATATAATAAGAATCCCAAGAGCACACGGTTCTTTGGTGGATGTGGTGGGGGAGACTCCGGAGTCCTTCAGGGGTTTTCAAGAGTGACTCTCGGTGAGTATGACTGCTACATCCTTGTCAGCGACGGCAGATACTGCCAATAAAAGAGAAAAGCTGAAGAAACTCACTAAAGTCTCTCGTTTCTACCGACCACTCTGAATGGCGACAACTACAGCGCAAAGTGGTAGGTGATTGGCCGAAGAGCAGGGGGCCGTCCGCTGAATTCCCGTGAGCCGACAGTATGACGTCTTCATCGCGCAACAGCGGTCAGCAGGGAGGGCAAATAGCCGATTGGCCACAACGGCTGTACCAGTGTGACTGGCGGCCATTTTGTGCCCTTGGGTCTTCCCCAATCCCTCCCCCCCCTCAGGGAGTGACTCCTTCCTGGTCCATGCTGCAGCCCAGCGCCTCGATGTCGTTGCTGATGTCCGAGATCATGCGGTCCCACTCGTCGCCCTCCGAGGGCGCCAGGCCCTCGTCCGAGCCACCGCCGCCGCCTCCGGCGCCCGCCGCCCCGTTGCCGTTGGTGGTGGAGTCGGAGGCGGAGCTGGCCGTGCGGCGGTAGCGGCCGAAGCTGTCGGTGATGATGCCGCGGCCGTCCTTCACGCCGATGGTCTCCAGGAAGTTCTCGAAGTGCTGGCTGTCCTTCTCTGGGATGAAGGGGCGCAGGCCTACGGGAGAGAGAGAGAGAGGACAGGGGGGGTTAACACGCAGAGTTAGCCCGCCACTCAGACTGAACCACCGTTTCCTTATTCCGTCTGAACAGGCTCCCCCGTTGCGTTGATTTTGCACCGATATGATTAAGCAAAGGTACAGTCCCAGTGACAGTAGTACAGAGACAGCTGCTTTCTTAAACCAATGACTAAGTTTATTCAAAACTTAAGAAAAGCAGTAGTGAAAGTGGAATGACACAGACACAACAATACCAGCACCATCGGCATCACAGTTTGGCATATAAACAAAAATAAAATAAATACTGTAGCAGGCTAGCAGCTAAATAGTACTGTAAGTAGTGTAAACAAAGCATAACACTAGGGTTTAACAGACCCAAGACATGTACTTTTTGCATACATTTTATTTTTCCTATTGGCGTGTATCGGAAGACATTTTACCGATACCGATATGACCCGAAATGGCCAAATGAGGCCATATCAGGTACCGATAATCAGTCGGCCTGTAGTAGTAATACATAATAGAGCAACGACTCAACGTAATAATGGAGTCTGAAGAGAGACTAATGTTATTCTGAGTGACTCACGCAACTAACCTGATTGTGTTTTCTCCCTCAAATCACTCTGCTGGTCTAGGGCTGTCTATATGCTAGTAGGTGGGTTACGGCTGTCAATTTAAGAAGCATTTTAACCTGTCTCTCCACTCCTGTGCTGCTCTGACACACACACACACACACGCACACGCACACGCACACGCGTGTGATGCAGCAGCGGAGCGGAGGAGAGACGGAGGCCAAATGCTTCTTAAATTGATAGCCTTAACCCAGCCACTAGTTTGCTATTTGGCAAGCATATATTATATTTCCTTTAAATGCGACCCAAGTACGTTGGTGGGGCAAGAGTTGAAGCGAGCAAAGCTGGACCAGGATGACGTAGCCTACGTTTGGTAGCAAACAGCCCAAAACGTAGTTTTTTAAGGCATTTTGAGTTTTGAATGACTTTGGTAGGCTTCTGTCAGCCTCTAGTTTAGTGTGGTACAAAATAGGTTTTTATAAAGCCGAATTGGAAGTGGTTTTCAGGAGTTCATGGATGTAGCTACAACGCAAAAATGAAACCTAGGCCTATTGTCAGAACGTGAAAGTGAAACTTAAACTTGGGCAAACTGACAGTCACAAGCCATGATCAAATAAACCCACACGTGATTCAATCATTAACAAATACTCACCTAGCTAGCTGAACAATCTATCGACAATCTACAAGTAGCAGGAGGCAAAAGTTGCACAACAAGGGAATGACTGGTGCATTGCTCCGCTGGTCACCTATAGACTATGCAATGCTGCCACCTTGGGGTTGAGAACAAATACTACTCAATATTCGCTCGTTCCCACCAATGAGTACTTGAAGCCTGTAAAATGGTATTCGGGACAGCCCTAATAAACAGTTACAAAGATGTTGCCTACATGGTAGGCCATTATGTGTTAGCTATCCCTGTAGTCCATAGTAGGATATTTAAGTGAATCATATAACAAAGCACAATAAGCACTTAGCAGACAGACTCAAAGAATGTAGAGTAAACTAGGTATAGCCGCTAAGCAGAAGTGGGGAGACCAGAGACACCGTGAGCTTCCGGTGTTATGGGAGCCATCTCCATGGCGCGGACGCAAGTTACGAGGACGTCCTACCAAAACATTTGTGGACACAATTAAGATGGATGCGACCACCGATGAGATCACCAGGTGTTACAGAGGGCCGGGATAACTGAGGACAAAGATGGTAGGCCCGTCTGTGGCCGACCCGATGATGACGACGACGACAGGAAGTGGTTCTCACCGAGTAGGAGGAACTTCCTGCTGTCCCCGTAGAGCTGCCGGAGGTTGATGCAGAACTCGTGGATGGAGGCGCCGTTGCGATACTCGTGCAGCAGGGTGGCGAACTGCTGGATCTCCTGGGACGACAGCTTGGTCCTCAGCTGAGAGTGGGGGAGAGAGAGAGAGAGAGAGAGAGAGAGAGAGAGAGAGATAGAGAGAGAGAGAGACAGAGAGAGAGAGAGAAGAAGGAGTGCACAGCCAGAAAGAGGGGGGAAGAAAGAGAGGGAAATTGTGAGCCAAATGGCACAGCTTGTGTGTGGGGACACGAGGCACTGCGTGTTTCCAAAGAGCGAGCACGAACCTCGCTGTAAAGCTGAAATGAGACCCACCACGCACTCTTTCTGTCGGTCGGTCTGTCTGTCTTTGTCTCTCACACCCACCCACGACACCCACCCACACGGCCGGACCACCACGACACCCACCCACACGGCCGGACCACCACCACACCCACCCACACGGCCGGACCACCACGACACCCACCCGCATGGCCGGACCACCAAGACACCCACCCACACGGCCGGACCACCACGACACCCACCCACACGGTAGGGCTGTCAAATAAATACTCAAACCTCCGACAAGTCGTCGACTCGGGGAACACATAATCGATCTTCAAAATGTAGATTTGATTAGTAGGCTACCGCAAAACAGCACGTCACACAACCTCCTCAGTCCCGCCCATCTATTAATCACGCCAAAACACATGACCTCAGTAGGCGAGGCGGCGAGGATACATCTCACTTCTGTAAGACCCGAGCTCGTGTTCTCGGCAGCCAGCGGGCAACATTGTAAACAAGCACTGAATACGATCAAGAGGACCAGAGCACGACAGGCTATTCCTCTTGTTTTGTTTTCGGTTGGCTAGGCTATAGGCCTGATAAAAGGACCTTGTTTGCACTGAATGCCACCCATGTTGACTGGGTATTAGCTAACGTTACTTGAATACTTGAATCCCGAGGGGACACGAAAGTTCCATTGGTGCCTGTTCTTCACAATAGGCGGAGAACGCCCACTTGTGGTTAGAACCGGTACTGGCATTTCCACTGTATGTGTCATAATTTTTTATGCAAAGTTATATAACACCAATAATCGAATATATCAGATTTTCGGAAAAAATTTAAGAGAGAAAGTCGAATATCATTTCTGAGCTCAGCTGACGGCCCTACCACATGGCCGTACCCCCCACGCCCCCTCCCACCCGTGCGTACCGTGGTCATGTAGTCCTGCAGCAGCTCGGTGGCGGTGGTGCTCAGCTCGCCCTCGCTGGCCGTCTTGGCCTGGGGGGAGGCCGGCGTGGAGGAGGGGGACGGGGAGTTGCCCCCGGTCTCCAGGGAACCCTGGAACGAGCTGCGGAGACGCAAAGAGGAGACATCCGGGGGCGTGAACACTCCCGTGGTCATTATGCGGGATCGTATTTCAGAGTTCCGCGGCTCGGGGGTACTTACAAGGTGCTGGCCTCCGCCTCGAACACCTCTTTGACGTCCACTTTGCTAGAGGAGTCATCTGCAGAGGTGAGATGAATACAGCTGTCAAGAAGGCGCCTTAACCCTTTCAATACGACCACGTCACCGGCAACATTTTAAAAATATCTAACAAATATGTAATAATTTTTTTTTTTTTAAATGGAACAAATCTAAAAAATTCCTCACTCCAACACTTGCTGAAAGCTGAGAAACTGCACTTTCAAGTATTATAGGGAAAATCCAATTAATATTCGAAATGTTGTCACTGTACTTTCAGGGTTAACAAAGACATACTATATGCAGAGCAGGGTTGAAAAAAATTCCAGGTATATTCAAACTTCCCATCGGAATTAACAGGAATGTATGGGAATTATATGGCCGGCTGTGGCTCAGGAGGGAGAGGGTTTGGTCTCCTCCGGTCCACGTGACGAAGGGTCCTTGGGGCAGGACACTAACCCCCAAATTGCTCCCAGTGAGCAGGCTAGCACCTTGGCAACTTCCGCCATTGGCGTGTGAATGTGTGTGTGAATGGGTGAATGAGAGGCCTTCATTGTAATGCGCTGAATAAAAGCGCTATATAAGTGCGGTCCATTTACCATTCACAAACGAACCGGAATAAACAGGAAAACAATTTAATTCCCATAAATCTCCAGCTAATTCCTGTTCATTCCCATTCGTTTGTGAATATTCCCGGGAATTTTGCAACCCTAACCCAGAGACATCCCATTATATTCTCTCAAACGAGGAGAGTGGATGGTGGGAAGGGGCGGTAGCGAGATACGAGGACCCAGTTGAAGACAGGCAGTATTGGGGACAAAGCCAGGACGAGGACGGAGGGGTGAAGAGCGAGTACACGGCCGAACCCCCCGCCCTACCGCTGTAGAGGGAGAGGTGTCTGGTGGGCGTGGTGGCTCCGTCGAAGATGGCCCTGTCCAGGAAGTCGATGGTGGACTCTGTGTAGACGATCTGGAACACCTGGCTGAGCAGGAGACACAGCTCCTCCGCTGCTGCCTGGAGAGGAAGCGTCAGGAACGTTCAGTCACTGTTCTTCCAAGTGTTAAGCTTTCTGAACATTATCCACACAGGCTAGTTATGAGAAGGAAATACTATCCTGGGCCGGGTAGTGTGTGTGTGTGTGTGTGTGTGTGTGTGTGTGTGTGTGTGTGTGTGTGTGCGTCACCTTGTTCTCGACGGCCAGCACGAGCAGGCAGCAGACCTCCACCAGGACGGCGCCGCTCTCGGACAGCGAGCTGAGCGTCTGGGACTTGGACAGCTCCGGACACGAGCTGGGGCACGGAGAACCGCCCGACTCCTGGGCTGGACAGAGGGGACACGGGGAGCACGGGGTCACGACCTCGTTCCTGAAACCGGCCGATTGCGTCCAAAGCGCCGAGCGCAATCGGTCGAGCTCGGACGATGATCTCAAGAGATTTGACTAGTAATGGCGTCTTTTAGGCGTCTAAGTGAGTGATATTTTATGTTTGAGGACATTCTTATCTGCTAGCTAAACGCCTCCTCGGCGATGTGTCCTTGGAACTGCTAGATTTGTGAGAAGGGGACTTAAGATGGCGATAAGACAGGTCTCTTCGTTGTGTCTCCTTTGTGAAAGCTGGCTACTGTGTCGAGAGCTGAGCTGAAACTTTACTTTTTTGCTTAATATGCAATGAACGTCTATTTTATAAAGGAGAGCTCCAACCGTGTTGGGTCTTCATTCATTTAGAGGTCTCCAGCGTGTGATTGGTTGAAGCAGAGTGCGTTTTATTGTTGGTACAAAACACAACGCAGAGCGAAAGAGCAGAGCCAACGAACAATTTTCAACATTCGGGAACGAGCCTCCGCGAACGCCGGGGCGGTCCGAAAATACGAAAAACGTCTAAATGACCGGGAGGTTCTGGACGTGCTGTACCCGGGGGGGGCAGAACCTGGGGGGGGGGGGGGGGGGGTTACCTGTTTTCAGCACCACCAGGTGCAGCGAGTCGTCCCGGATGTAGGAGACGGCGGCGATGTCGTGGATGGGCACGCGCAGGATGATGTCCTCGCCGTCGCGCCACACCAGCTTCACGTTGTACGCCGACAGGCTCACCACGGCGTCCTGCTCCGACGTCAGCTGACCGGCCAGCTGGTGGGACTTCTGGGAGGGGTGTGGGAGAGAGAGAGGGGGAGAGAGAGAGAGAGAGAGAGAGAGATTCGGAGTTAATGGGGTTTCCGTAGGTCATATGTCCGGTGTCTTCGTTGACACTTGCTTGCTGAATTTCAATGTTTTACAATTGTCGATCTGGAAAGTCGAAAGCTCTGAAAAGGTCGTTTTCAAGACTCGACACATGGAACCTAACAGAAAGACTCAGGCCAAGACGGATGTTCTAGAACCGGCGTCTCATCTCCGCCGTCGTATCCGACCCCATCCTTAACGCGTGTTTCGGTGAAGCTGAGACCACGCCTCTTACCCTCGCATTGTCGATGAGCTGCAGAACTTCAGTGCGGCTGGAAGGGTTGAGGTATCCCGGCACGGACGTCAGCTGCCCTAGATACTGCAGGTACACACACAAGCAACGTTAGTTCGGGAAACGCCCGACAAATTACGCTTCGGTATTGGAATTTAGTGCGTACATCTCTGAAAAGCTATTTACATTTAAATCAAATGAAGGAAATGGTATTGGTGCTGCAACGGTATCAGGTCCGAGACGAACGTAGCCTAACTGGCACTGGATAGAGAATCCATTAGAAATACTTATGCTGAGTGTCAAGTAAGAACTTAAGAGCTAACATTGTGAGGCCTAGATACTGTACTGTCAAAAAAGGGCCATGAAAATCTGAAAATAAAACAGGATCTCAGCCAATGAGCCCAGATTCAATTCCCAGTTAGTCAGTAACTAACACAGGCTCACCACATAGAGACCCACCACACAGACCACCACACAGACCACCATACAGACAGACAGGCCACCATACAGTCAGGCCACCATACAGACAGGCCACCATACAGTCAGGCCACCATACAGTCAGGCCACCATACAGTCAGGCCACCATACAGGCAGACCACCATACAGTCAGGCCACCATACAGGCAGACCACCATACAGTCAGGCCACCATACAGTCAGGCCACCATACAGTCAGGCCACCATACAGACAGACCACCATACAGTCAGACCACCATACAGACAGACCACCATACAGACAGACCACCGTACAGACAGGCCACCGTACAGTCAGGCCACCGTACAGACAGGCCACCGTACAGTCAGGCCACCATACAGTCAGGCCACCGTACAGACAGGCCACCGTACAGACAGGCCACCGTACAGACAGGCCACCGTACAGTCAGGCCACCATACAGTCAGGCCACCATACAGTCAGGCCACCATACAGGCAGACCACCATACAGACAGGCCACCATACAGTCAGGCCACCATACAGACAGGCCACCATACAGTCAGGCTACCATACAGGAAGACCACCATACAGTCAGGCCACCATACAGGCAGACCACCATAGAGACAGACCCACCATACAGTGAGTCAGACCACCATACACAGACCCACTATACAGTGAGTCAGACCACCATACAGACAGACAGGCCCACCCCTTAAGACACCGGCCCCTCGTACCTTGACCTCCTTCTCGATGTAGTCGTTGAGCAGGATGTCGGGGTCGATGCGGTGGTCCGGCTGGGAGAGGGAAAAGGTGTGGAGGGCTCTCCTCTCCGTCGTCTTCTCCTGGGCCTTCTTGTCCCGCCCCTTCTCCCCCTTCAGGAAGACGCGTTTGAACGGAGACACGATTCCAGGCTATATGGAGAGAGAGAGAGAGAGAGAGGGGGTGGGGGGGGTTCGTTCTTTGTAAATTAAGATGAATATAGGCTACACTACCAGCAAGAGGAACTAGGCTATTTAAAAAATTAATTAGGCTATAGCTTAATAGCCTAAGCATCGTCTTGTCACATCAACCTAACGTGCATGAGCACAGGGCTTGGGCAGGGTCTAGCGTGAGCCATGTTTGTACAGATCACAATTCGGGGATAATCCCTTATTTTAGAACAAAATCTATATTATTCCACGTCATAATCAAATCATTTACTTAGGTAATTATAGCCCTTGCAGAAGTGCTGAAACATGAATCCCCTCCACCAGCAAAGCCCCAGAGGAAGGGTTAGGGTTAGGAGAAAAAAAAACGTCTTTCACTGGAAAGTGGTCGTTCAAGCCTGCAGTGGGACTCGGGCCTGTACGCCTTGTAATTTGTGCCGAGTGCTGACTCTGCCTTTCTGCCGTCTAAACTAGGAAGCTCCTGCGTTTGCAGCCCAGGATTGATTTGCTCGTTTCGACGGGCGCAAGTGTGTGCAGCAACTCGAGTTGCCCAATATTGCGCATAACCAAAACGTTCCCCCTTTCACCTTTTAACAGAGGAAAACAAACGAGGCTCCGAAAACTACATTTGCTCAAAGATTTTACGCAATACTGTTAAAAATCATGGAGGATAACGACATCGGCAGTCAGTTGAAACAGGGAGGCTGCCGTTTCCACTGCGGTAGGTGGCTTCAGACCACAAGACGTTGACTTGGTCTCGACGGGGGAGAACTGGACTCGTTTACTCTCTTTCCCCAGGAGTTCACATTAGCCTCGACTTGAACGCAACTCAAGTTTTTCTCGGACCGAGAAAAACGCAGACACAGGCTCAGCCGGTGTTTAGGGAGCGAAAAAACCAAACCGCTACAAAGAAATGTCAGGCTGCTTGAAAAAAACAGAAACAACACATCTCTAGAGAACGGAACTGTCGAAAGTGTTGCCGACAGGCGCCCTACCTCGTTCTCCATGAGGCCCAGACACAGAGCGGCGTGAGGATATTCAGGCAGCAGAAAGGCAAGTCGATTGGCTGGACCGGACGGGCTCGGGGGGCCACAGCAGAGCGATGCCTTCCTACAGGCTGGAAGATGTATCCCTGACCCAGTCACTCACATCCAGGTAGCAGTTGGCAGGCAGCGACTGACACACGGGGGTCAAGTCACGTGTGTGTGTGTGTGTGTGTGTGTGTGTGTGTGCGGACGCGTGGGAAGGGTGCGTCTCTGCGTGTCGATGCGAGAACAGGAAGAGATCAAGTCAACCGCCACTTCCTTGACGCCACTTGTTGCTCAAATTGCCAGAGGAACACTTCTCTTCAACGCGCGTGTTCAGAATTAACAACTGACTGACGGTCCAAAACCCATCCTGGTTCCAGACATGACCCCCCGGCGCTGACGACTCATTGGAACCCGGTACAGTGGGGTATCTATCAAAAGCAAGCTACCGCCAAACCACCAATCTCTAAACATAATCATTTGGTATTATTGGTATTTCCTATCTATGCTTCAGTTATACAGAGAGGAAGCTTCTCGGAGCCCTCTCTGAAACAGTAACCCACACACGTGACATATGGGCCTCGACACACTCCAGCAGCAGGTGCATTATTTAACAGGGCCTCGCTGTGGTCCTCCATTGTGGGGACTGGTTAACGTTTCACGGGCCCCTGGTGTAATGTGAGACGGCGGCTTCGACACCGGTGACACACGGACACACAGGTGACACGCGGACACACAGGTGACACGCGGACACACAGGTGACACGCGGACACACAGGTGACACGCGGACACACAGGTGACACGCGGACATCGTGGCAAGTAGACCCGTTGATAAGCGCCATCGAACTGGGGTTGGAGAGAGGGGCTTCCTTCAAAGATGGGGATCTTTGAAGGAAAGTTTGAAGCGCCGTGTTCTCTGGGGCCGTGTTCTGAATTCAGAACCTTGATCTAGAAGTGGCCTTGGGGACCGATCAGACGTGACCGAGCCGACGCCGGCGAGGCTGGGTAACGGAGCCGCGTTTTCCACCTTGGGATCCCGGATCGCTGATTAGGCGCCAACCAACTCGGAGACGGCAGGAAGGAAGGGACGTGTCTTTCGCTGGAGAGCCCAAACTTTGGAATGGCCCGGGGGTCTTTGGAATAGAATTTGGAAAAAAAAACAAGAGGCTCGCTCGTCGGAGTAGCAGTTGGAGAGTAGCCGTACAGACATGAGCTCATATCTTATTGATATCACATAGCAGAGAAGACAGCGGAAACCGGCATCAAACTGAATGCCAAACACGGTGACTGATATCCGCGAGGAGCAAATAACTGGAGTGAACAGCTGAGGTAGTGAGGCTGAGGCCTGAATTCTCTACCCCAACCTTCTCCCTGGCTCACTCCATGTCTGGAGAAACAGACTGGTGAAGGCCAGGGCTACGGGACAGCTCCTCCATATAGTAGGCTATATGCTTTCCTTTAAAGTCGAGAGGCGGAACAGTGAGTGAGTGAGTGAGAGATAGAGAGAGAGAGAGAAAGGGTGGGAGGGAGGGGGAGAGAGAGAGAGAGAGGGTGGGAGGGAGAGAGAGAGAGGGTGGGAGGGAGAGAGAGAGAGGGTGGGAGGGAGAGAGAGAGAGGGAGAGAGAGAGAGAGAGTGGGAGGGAGAGAGAGAGAGAGGGTGGGAGGGAGAGAGAGAGAGAGAGAGAGAGAGAGAGAGACTGGATAGAGGATTGGGACGCCTTCTACAGGGATGAAGCTAGGCCAAGTCAAAACACAGCCCTATGCAACAGCACCATCTAGTGGACATTTGCACTCACTCCTTTTGCACAGTGATTCTGTTATTATTAGGCAATAACACACCTGTTGATGATAATAAGTCCTAAAGGCTAATCAAGACTGTGAACATCAAGCAAATCAGGTATCATTAGCGCAGGACAAAACCTTGCCCTGATAACCTGCTCTCAAGAGGACGACCCTGGACTGATGTGACCAGAACTGCCCCCGTCTAGGAATTTATACAAACAACAACATAACTATGGCCTGAACTCATCGGTATGACAGATCAAAGCTCACAGCAGGAAATGCCCCGTCCACAAAATTGTCCCGCTATCATCAAAACCCACCTGCGGACAATGTGTTTCGACAACAACCGTCCCCAGCTGCTAATCTCTACGGTGTGGAGGGGGCTGGATGGGAAATCTTAGGCGTGCAGAGGCTGTTTTCCCACAGTGGAACAAAAAAAAAAAGAGACTACAAACAGCAGATGCGAGAAGAAATTCCAATTCCTGTCTCGGTGTAGGCAGGTCTATGTCACATCCTGTCTGGCCTGTGTGGGCCCTGCCCTCCATTCTCCAGGGTGGACCCGAGGCAGGGGGGGAGGGAAGGGTGGGTGTCCTACACGGCTCAAAAACACTTCCTCCTTCAACACGAGTCTGGACAGATAATAGAGAAACAAGACGGAAAATACCAGCTGGTGTCTCATGATGAGTAACGGACGTTCGTTAGCCAAGCCGTCGGGGTCCGGCGGTGTGTGTGTGTGTGTGTGTTTGGTCAGGTGTAACTAAGACCCACTGAAAGGCCCATGCTGGCTGCAGTCATGAGTGACACTGACGACCCCGTCTTATGACAGCTCACACAGAGTAGACATCCCCTCTGACAACCACACCTCCGCTGGACAATGACCTCAGGAAGCACACAGCCTCAAAGTCGTGGCTTTCATTAACATTTCTGAGAGGATCACAGTCTTTTCTGTACATAGAGGGAGGGAATCACACAGTCTCCATCGTCACAAATCAAGACCCAAACTTAAGCGTGGGCTGAACTTTGACTGACACATCTGATCAGATGCAGAACATTGTTTAGTTAATAGAACAGCTACCATGACAATTAACAAATTACTACTGACTTTATATTCACCCCAAGATGTTACTGACTCACAGCAGGCTCGGTAACCTATCGGTCGGGCATGGGGAAGTACAGCTCACACACATCTAAACTCATGTTGTGAGATGTTGTGAAACTCAAGTGTAACGTTACTCTACATGATCCGGACAGCCAACACGACCGCGTGACATTGGCTAACATAACAGCTTTATTTCATTATAAAAAAACAAGAACCAACTACAACTTTTTGGATAATGAACGGACACAACTATAAGTTAGCGAGCCTAGTTTGTTGTTACTCCTAATGATAGTTATCTAGCTAACGTTACAGTAGCTAGGGGTTATCGTTAGCTAAGACAAGCTAGTTAGCATCGAGCCAAAGGTGCAGGCTGTCAGACACACTTACCTTTTTCACTTTTTTCACATCATCCTCCATCTCTATGTGCAGGTCCTCGTCTTCATATCCAGCTCACCATAGCATTCCTTTGACAACTCAAAGACACCGCTGGAGCCACCGTATGGGACATTTCTTTCCACCTAAAAAGCAAATAAGTGAGCTATGCTAGCAAGCTAACTGGCTACTGTGGGAAAGGATGCCTGTGCAGATCACACGTGGGTCGTTCCGGATCATAGTTATTTAGTGATAGCGAAATAATATCCTCCTTTTGTTATCGGCAAACCCTTTGACTGGAATTAGTGCGTCGTCAAGGATAAGCTAAGAGAAAAACAAACTGAGACAAAACAGGACCAACTTTTCAATCCTGCCGCCATTTTGGGCGTAGAACTACTACAGCCCAGCATGCATTGCACAGCAAAAAGAGCTGTAGAATGTGATTTTAAATGCATTTTTGTTAGTTTTAGCCTACATTGCATCCAGTCATACAGGTGAAAGTCTTCCACATAGACACGTTTGCTCATTTAACACTTTCTTTTCAAATCCCATAGGCTATGGACCGCATTTAAGCTAATTAAACCTCGTCTTGCCCCAGACTTTCTAGATAAGAGAGGGAGCTGGGATAGACTGACAGGAGGTTCTTTGGGTCACTATTTGGTTTGGCCCACCCTCCTGTCCAGCATTGATGGTAATCATGCAGGCCTAAGTATGAGCTTTCCAGGCTCAGCACATTAGGCTATATGAGTGGTCCTACTGTTCTGAACTAAAAAAAAAAAGAGCTTCTTAAAGTTGGTTC
Source organism: Borostomias antarcticus (assembly GCF_949987555.1). Lineage (NCBI taxonomy): Eukaryota > Metazoa > Chordata > Actinopteri > Stomiiformes > Stomiidae > Borostomias > Borostomias antarcticus. Next base: position 17,195,286 of record NC_140252.1, read on the forward strand.
TTATTACAGATAACGTATTGTTAATTACTTACCCTTACATGACTTTTTTCTTCTGACACACCACAGAATAATACTATTTGGTCTCAGAGTTTACTTTACAAGGGGCCATCAATAAAGAATTTGGTCACTACCAGAAATAAGTGCACCGATTTCAGCAAATGATTCGTCTGTTAGAGTCTCGCAACATTGATGTGTGAAGCAACCAATCAACTGCCATATCAGAGTAGCCTACGCACTTGACAGACTGAGACTCAACATATTATTGACTTGTAATAAGAACCCTTAATGAGTTGATGCACTTAATAATAACTCTTTAATAAACAGCCATTTTATACTCTGGGAAAACTATCATTCATGTGTATTATATCATACATCACACACATTTGTACATATACATTTTTGTATATAGCCTTTTGATCTGTCAAAAGGTGAAATGTGCATGAGAAGACATACAATATCTGGTATATTTCTTTTCACTTTCAAATACTATATTTATTTTTCTCTTCTGGGATGAACAGTCTGATATATTAATCTACAGTAAGGCTTGACATTACATTTTTCGGCATAATATGTCTTTTAATCTAAAAACCAAAACATACAAAAAGAACTTTAGCACCATATGTTATTCATAATATTCATATTGTTCCCCAAAATAAGGGTTTAGTACAATACGGGACATCAGTTTTGTTTTTTTAAAGAACGGGGATCCCATGAAACAATTTACTTACATTTTATATTTAACAACAACAAATAAATCATTCTTTATGTGCTCAATATCAACATGGGCTTATGAGTACACTTTCATAAAAATGCTACAGTTTGTAGCACATACTTTGCTAACTGACATTGTGCCAACTGTTTGAATACCCCAGGTAAATTATACAGGAGTACCCTAATAGTGTGAAATACATTGACCATCTAACACAATCTAGAAATTGATTGAATATTTAACAAACCAATATTCCCAGACCCAACAGCCTTGAACAATTTCAAAAATCAGCAGCAATTAATCTGACAAAGTCGCTTGATTGGAATATTAAATCCTTTTTTTTTTTAAACAAAATATTACAGCCAATTCTACAGTAACAACAAAAATAGATACACACAGGTTTAGGACATAGAGATGACAGGACTATACAACACAGCAATCACGTTCTATACTTTTTACCCAAATTCCATTTTCAGAAGTAATGCTTCTTTATGGGTTTGTGCCAAAATGATGCATTTTGTCATTTGCTTGTTTTAACCTTTCACAAAAAGTAATCCTAGTGCAGATTTAATCATAATAAAATAAAAGTAAAGCTTAAAACATGATAATAAACATAACATTAAGGACAACTGTTGTTGTTTTTTGTGCAGATTGAGAAATCATAAGTGGCACCACTTCAGAGAGTTGAGTTCTGCTGTAAACTGTGTAAATTGAGGTGCTAGTTCTTCCCGAGCATTGTGAGTCTGCATGTTTTTGGAGGCAGGTCTTTCAGAAGAGGGCAAGGCAATGCTCAGAGACAGCCACAAGGCAGACCTAGCAGTCCGCCGACCGTGGTAGCACCTGATAATGTGTTCGTTCAGCACCAGTTTAATAAACAAAACGATGCACCCTTTTTTTTGTCAGCTGAGCATACAGTACTACTCAAATTGGAAATACAGATGGCAGATGACACAAACGCACACAGTCTTGAAGCCAAATTAAGACTTTGATGTTCTGCTGCTACACATCAATGCATTCAGAGAAATTCAGAAAGAGACAGGGGCATTGTACAGTAGAGAGCACTAACATGCTAATATGTTGAGGGCCACCTTACAATGAGGTCTAAAGGCATGCTGGGAAACGCTGGGAAAATCAGGAGATGATTTGGCGGGAGGGGCGGGAAGGTGAGTCAGCGATTTGCACCTTTCAAATGAGATATTTGTTTTCTTACACCATTCCAACTGATGGAGATTCTGAAGTTATTCAACCCAACAGTTTGTCAACAGTCACTTCTCTAAAACTCTCCCATTACTTTCCCCACTAAAGTTTTTTGCAGGCATTTTTCCATTTGGCTAGACATTTTGTTCACAAGACAAATGACAAAGGTTAACTTGTTGGCACTACAAATCATTCATCTTGCAAGACAGAAGAAGGCATAGACAGACGTACATATAACAATCATCGACCAAATTATTCAGCGCCATCGTGGCTGTCGTCTGTCAAGACTCAAACTAACTCAATTTCTGGACATTCTCAACTCTCCCCTCACAAACTAGCCGAATCAACTGGGATTGTTGCTGATTCGGCAAGAAAAATGTGGAGCTCAACTTTCAAGTGCAGATGTTCAGTATTGCCTCACGTTTTAATTAGGCCTACTCTGTCCTCTTAAGAACAAAATAAATAAAGTTCACAGACAAGTTCCCAAATCCTGGTTCTGTCACTCGGTGAGTGGAATCAGTTTCAACATTGTAGTAACTCAAGTTGTAGGCCTGTTAGTAGTAGTGGCTTTTCTTTTCACCAGCACACTCTGGGCCAGTTACCTCAACCGACGAAGCGTCTAGATTAAAAAGCATCTTCAGTTAAGAGTCATCATTGAAGGAGTGATTTAACACACAGACTTGGCTTAGTCAGAGTTGAGGAAACTGACCCTTTTGCGTTGTTTGGTTTCAGTAATCTTGGTTATTGTGCTGGTGGCACATGATATAACAAGTAAAGAAAGACTCTGGCATTGTTGTTTGTGGACCTGGCTGCCATGGCTGGAGAGAAGCACCCAAAGTAACAAGGCACTACAACAAGGAGTGAGAAGCCGAATTCCTGCTGTTCTGGACGCTCTTGCTGTGTGCTGTGATTCGTGGCGGTCAAGGGAAGCAGAATTGGGAGTGTCTCAGCATTATTCACAGGTAATCCCCCATTTTTACTGACTGTATGTACGTTTTTCTAGCTTACACTTCACACTGATTGGACAAAGAAGACCTGGAAGAAGCAAAACATTCTTAAGGAATGCTTCAGAGAATCATTAGAAGTGTTCCAAACTCGTTACTCGACTTGTGGACAACGGATAAGTCATAATGCGCTATAGGCTATCAGAGAATTGCTAAGAGTAAAATTATATATAGAATGTAAACAAAACTTTTTACCGTAATGAGTGACAGCATCGTTTCACATTAAAGCGACCTTCACTTAATTCAGCTGAACTTAAGGTAAATCATCAAGAACATTATCTTACTGTCTTGGTCCAAACCTTTGAGGACTGCGCCCTGTGTCGGTATGAATTGGTCTCAAGCGAGGTTAAGCACCATTGAATGAAGCATTAACATCCTGCGTACACCACACCAGCTGGCGTCGCGGTTACCGTATGTCAAAAGGAATGAATGAATCACAGTGTATCTGATTCTGCACCTGGTTTGTTTTGGGACCCATACCCCTATCTAAGAGTTCAATGGTGTTCGGAGAGGATGCACCATGGAATACCAGGCAGCCAACTCACACAAAGCCTGCACACTGTGAAATCACCACACAAACAAGTAACCCCACACGCAAGAGAGAGAAAAACAAGAACAAGAGAAATTCCCAAACATTTTGGCGATATCCCAGCAGACAACAGTGTACAAGAATGCAATATGTTGAGGAGAAAATGGAGACCCTTGAGGACATGCCTGGGATAGTCACTGCATTGAGAGACCCCTGAGTCAGCTGGTTGAGTGGTCTTGATCCTTGGTCCTGAGGAACCCTTGGGTTGTCTGCTGAATAGTTTTTTTTTGTTTTGTTTCTCTCTATGTTTGTCTTATATCTACGAGTGTGAACCTTTTTATCTCCCACTATGGTAAACAATGAAGAAGTTGCATACTGACAGGAATTTCATAGAGATGTGTGACTTCCCACTTTAGCTGACCCAACAGTTCTCAATTATTCAGGGCTGAACATCGCTGAAGCGAAGAGTGGCTAGTAGGCCACAGATGTTAAAACTCTTCGTAATGGCAGTGCACCTCAATGCATGTTCTCACACAGGATCTCCAGTTGTTCAGCCCCACCCCCCCCCTTTGTTTTGGAAACCAGGAAGTGGACTTTTACATGGGAGTACTCCCGAGCCCGGCACGCTGGAGGGGGGTGAGAGGGGCGAGCAGCAACCAGGGGCGGAGCCAAACTGTGGGCCGGAGGACAGCACTGTTTGAGCAGGCTAGGGAGACGCACACGTGCATGGACACAGTCGAACGCTCGCGCACGCACACACACACACACACACACACGCACACCCACACGCACACACACACACGCATGCTCACATGAAAAGCAACACGCACACACATGCGTACCTACGTGCGTGCGCACGCGTGCACACACACACACACACACACACACACACACACACACACACATACAGGTTCAGGATCCAAATAGCTACGTACACGCAACATCACCATCTCAAACACACACACATGCTCACACACATGCTCACACACATACATACACACGCACGCACACGCACACATACACACGCACGCACACACACACACACGCACGCACACACACACACACACACACACACACAACAATACTGTACATAGAAACACTCACAGCGTCTGTCCTCGTGTTCTTTTCCAGCCCTGGCAAGAACCCCTTCACCCCAAAAAGGTTGTGACCCCCATGGCCTCTGCCTGTTACAGTACGATGTTAGCAGGCACGATGGGCCAGAGCACTGCAGAGGGCAGGGGGCCAGAGCACGAAAACCTCCATTTTGTGCGGGGCTCTTGAGTATCCCAGTGTGGGTGTCTTTGTACTAATGCTTCATACTAAATGCATGCCATACACTACAATGTAAAAAATACACATTTTCACCTAGATGACACATCAAGTAAATGGATAAACCGGACTATGAAATGCATTCACTTTTTTTCTCATTAGTTTGCAGTAGCCCTCTCTTTGAAATTTGTGTCAAGCTCCTATGACATAGAAGGCAAATTCTTAATTTCCGCAGAGATGAACATGGAATCATCCCCTTGAATGACATTGGTCACCCCTATTGATTGAGGCGGGAGAAGATAAGAGACATGTACAACCTCAGTACTGCACACATGGCACACCTGTACACATCGGCTAGTTCTCGTGGTGGAAGGGAGCTAATAGGTGCGCTATGAGCGAGGAAAAGGTACTGCAAGACATGCGATTTGGCTTGGTTTTAAACAGCCCCAGTAGCCGCCCTGCGCACACTTGTAAAGAGAAGCCTCCTCATGTGACGCGTGGCCTTGAGGTGAACCTTTTAACACGTTAACATTTTGTGGCGTAAAAAAAGAACCAAGTACCACACTCCGGGTATTGGCGTCGTTTCGGCATGTACCAAAGAAAAGGGCACAGAAAACACTTAAGTATAATGCAATACAATATAGACACAAACAGGATTCCCTCCCAGAACCCTTGACAAGTGTTTGCACCCAATGAGCTAATCACTCAACCTTAAACCTCAGTGAAAATAATAACATGGGCCATACATTATAAAAATTATAGGGGGGAGGGGCTTGTTCGTTTAACACTCTAGGCAGTAGCAGGGAATGGTAGAGGAGTTTCTAAAAGGCAGTCTTTGCACCACACACACGTCAACGTTCTCTTTTGATTGTTGCTTTTGAACACATTCTGATGCATGTCATGTACTTTTATGTTTGCCATACTAATATACAGAATTTCAGCATTTATAAATAAAAGTTCTTTGGAATGTTTTAATCTCCACTCACAAACACAGAACGTCCACTGACAACCATTGTGCTACTTTTTTTTTTTTTTTTTTCAAAACATCCCCAAATATTGTGCTGTCTTCTATCCCATGCAAAGCGTTTCTTTTATTAATTACAATGTATTATTGAGAATTTCTTGTAAGTGAGAGATGGTTTTTTTCATCTTACCTGCGTGTTCAGTGTTCATTGATCTTCCTTTCTACTGACCTCATCTCGGGTCAAAGGTCAAAGCAACACAAGGCAAGGCATGGAAATGACCATATTTGGCATGCTGTGAACGGTTGCTATCAGCAGAGGGCACTGTTCATTGGAGACATTGAGAATGAAGGTCAGTTTTGCTTTTTTGTGCTTTTTGCAGCTTATAGGTTGGATTCTGCTAGAAAGAGCTTGAATGTGAAATCTGTGCTATCGTGAACAACCTCTGCCGAGAGAGGTTGTCTGAAGAGGGACATTTGTCATTTCACAATCACTTCCGATAATCGCTTTGGACGCAGAAATCGGAAATGTCGCATATGTGCCTTTTAGTTATTATGTGCTTCTCGAAAGAAATGCTACCGTGTCTTTATTAGGTCTGGTTGAATGATATTGCAATTTAGGAATGGCAGTAGTGTTGGGGTGCAAAGACGTGCCACAGCTGGGAGAGGTCCTCCATCATTCCCATCAGGCTGTGCACCAGTCCCACATCACTGGGAAACACGTACGCCCTTCACAAGTAGGTTGAACCATCAATACAGTATATGTGTTGGGCATACATCAAATTGACACATTCATACATTATCTACACACTCACACGCATAAAACTCCCCAAACGAATGCGGGGGGAAGGGGGGTTATATAATATCCTATTTTTGAAATGTTCCATAGGCTAGGTTTTCTTTTCTTTTTTCTCTTAATGTTTCCCAAAATAAACTATGATCGTTTGCTATATATTCTCTGGACAGATTCCTCACACACACACACACACGCACACACACAAAAACACACACACAATCTGCATGAAGAACTGAATGGTCAGGAGTGAGGGAAAAGCACCAAAATGGAAAGGGGTCAGATCCGATGGGGGACGAAGAACAGAATGACAGACAGAGAAAGAGAGTGAGTGAGTGTGTGTGTGTGTGTGTGTGTGTGTGTGTGTTTGGGTGTGTGTGTGTGTGTGTGTGTGTGTGTGTGTGTGGGTTAGAGAGAGACGGAGAGAACGCCTTCAGAGGGAGGACTCGTACTGTAGGAGTTCGTAGAGGAGGGGCCCGTCCCTATACCTGATGCCCACCGCATTGGGGCTGATGTACTGAAGCACATTTATGGTCCTGCGGAGGCGCCGGTCCACAAAGTGCGCGTCCCAGGCCGGGTAGCGCTTCCTGGGCATGTCTATCTTGATGAGGGGCCCCTCCGGGCGGATGGGCCTGCCGGCTGCGTCCACGGGCTCCGTGGACCTCACCTGGAACACGGGCAGGCAGGTGTCCGCGGCGGCCTCGTCGGACTCCGCGTAGTCCCCCGCCAGGCCCCTGGTGGGCGTGGCCTGGGAGCCCCGGGGCCCCGGCGTGGGCGCCATGGGCTCGGCCTCCGGCGGCAAGGGGAGGCCCCACAGGAGCTCGGCGCAGCAGGAGCTGGCCAGCACGCGCAGCCGGGGGCCCATGGGGTGCAGGACGCCGTAGTAGAGGACCATGCAGGCCACGCCCGAGGCGAAGCACAGGAAGACGCCGCAGAGGGCGGAGGAGGCGTAGGCGTCGGTGGTGGCCGGGTCGCGGTAGGCGTACCACAGGGCGCTGAGCAGGGCGTTCTCCAGCAGCACCACCGTGTAGTAGGTCACCATGCGGTAGCGTGTCCGGCCCTCGCGCACGTTGAACCAGCAGAAGACGTAGACCACGCCCACCACCATGTTGAACAGCACCTCCTCCCACTTGGACATGCAGAAGTCGGTGCCGCCGTGCACTACCCAGAAGGCCATGGCGCACCAGTGCAGCACCACGAAGATGCCGAAGTACAGGTGGAACACGGAGGCGAACAGGGCGAAGGAGAGCACACGCGACGAGATGGTGAACAGGCGCCAGAGGAGGTGCACCAGGGCGCCGCGGTAGCTCATGCTCTTCTTGTCGTCGCGGGAGTCGCGCAGCAGCTTGTGGTAGGAGGCCAGGACCCACGCCAGAGACAGGAGGGAGGCCACGACCGACACGCCTGAAATGGACATGGAGAGAGAGAGAGAGAGAGAGAGAGGGGGAGAGAGAGGGGGGGGGGAGGGTGCAACTAGAGTTTAGCTGTTGTGTTTCCTGAATATCGTGACTGCAGCTTCCGTTGTGTTCTCAAATGCTTTGTTTGAATGTGCAGATCCTCACATCCTCCCTCTTCTGAGGGATTCTGCTGTTGAACGTTTTATTCTATGCTATGCAGTCACGCTTGTTCAGACGTCTTGTTTACTACACCAGTCTTGTTTCCCAAGACAGTCCATACTCATCAAGACATCCGCATAGCTGACAATGCAGTCACCTGCAATGTGAGAAATGGTTCAGCATTATACAGCTACATTATATACTGAGTGGCAGCATATCGCAACTCAACAAAAAAAAAATACGGTTGCTATGGACCTTAAAATGCTGGGTACACATTTCAGAAATGTAGTGAAACCGGTGTGATTGGGTGTGATTTGTGATTGTGATTGAGTGATTCCGTATTCTCTTGTCTCTAGTTTTGAGAGACTGTTGACTTTGAGAGACCATGACTTCAAAGTGAAATCAGAATGGTTATTATAGTAACAATATCTTGTTGTTATTAATATAAATCGAATATAGTACCTATACCTATGAAATTTGACAGAAACTGAATGACAATATAGACTTTGATCAAAGGCTACACCAGCACTTGCTGTGTGCTTTGTCATCAAATATCAAGCCTTGTGACAGGCACACAAATTCCCATAATCAACCTCAAGATACTCGTAGAGAAGAGAGGAGGAAAAAAATATATCTTCAAAGACATCTTCACAGAACAACATTTGTAACCAAAACCCAAAACGAGAAGGGTCCTAGTATGGACCCTTGGGGGACGCCTTACACTGCAGCCGGTCAGCCCTGTTCCTCTGTATCATGATACAGAGCTGTAGCACCAGCTGAGGGGCGCTCTCCAAGAAGGTCTCCAGCAGTCGCAGCATGTTGACGTCCGCGTACTCGTACATCATGGCCCAGTAGAAGCGCCTCTGGTTCTCCTTCTGCCGACGGCTCTGGATCCCCAGGTACATGGTGCGGATGTACCTGCAAGCAGAACAAAGAGAGGGTGGGTGGTTTTAGACGATTTCAGATGATTGATTTTAGATAATTATTCACCGTTCGGTAGAATTCAATGGAAGTATTTGAAGACTCCGTTCTTGTAGTTATAGCATGTTATAGGAAAGGGAAGAAAATGAGGGATGTATGAGATATTAACTGTCCTACTGGTGTCAAATGGCCTGTTGGTATTGATATCAGTCAATATGATAGAGAAATGTCTAACACTGGCTTCAATGTCTGCTGCTACTGTAATGTATACGGTATCTCACACCCGCATAGCTGTATGTGATGTTGACTTTGTGAGAATGTGAAATGAAATACACTTGGCTTTTCTGAGCGGAGGAATACGATGCCGACCGCGAGGGTTTAAGCGAATGGAGAGAGACAGGCGTCCGTCCGGTGGGCAGAGAGAGGCAGAGACAGATCTGTCAGTGGAACGTCTAGCATTGATCGACTGAACAGGTTGGGCGTGCCAATAACGTAACATTCCCCACCACATTCGCCGGGATCTATGGCATCGACAAGCCTTTGTAGTTTCACCGAAGACACGGCTCTTTTCAAGGCTTATTTAGATAATAATGACGCCAAATATCCCTGTGGAGAAAAACAGGGGGGCCATACCTAAAGATTGAGGCTTATTCAAGAACGGTTGAGTAGCGGGTAGGTTGTCGACGAGACAGAGAACATGAGCTTCGTTATCGTAGCACAATATCGTATCGTAGCTCTATGGTGTGTGGCGAGTTGAAAAGCAACTTTTTACTCTGCCTGTCTCCCTCCATCAGTGCTCAGCAGGCCTTATACTTGTAATGACGTTGAAACAACACTAGGTGGCTCAGCTAAACTTTAGTCCGGGCATTTACAGATTTACCGCTCTACCCCTAATCTCTGCTTACACTCGCACACTTTAACCCACAACGCGATCATTATTTTCATTTGCACTCAGCAGGGGAAGTGTTAGCATTAGCAGTGAAACAGTGTGACTCATTGCTAGGCTAGGCCTACGGTAGAAAAAGTGCTACTACTGTACAGCTCTGTACAGCGTTGATAACAATGCCATCTGTTAGTGTGTGGTAGAACACTACTTTGTTCTCATCAGTGTTTTTAAATCTTGAACAGGCTAGCTAGACCAATGAGGGTTGTTAAGAGACGCTGAATGACAGAGGCTGAGATTGAAAATGCGATCATCAAAGTAGGTATCACAAAATGGCTGTTATGAATTGCTGCTGCTATATGAATTCCTAGCGCTGCGTGCAGAGCAAACAAACGTTACAAGTTGGTTTTGTTATCTATCATGTTAGTACTTTGGTAAGAGGAGTCATATATAATAACTTATTTTTCAATGTCAATGTGTCATGTGAATGACACTTCAGACCAATACGCTGGGTCCATAATAATCCGAACATGACAAGGACGGGGAGATGGCAGGGTCCCAGGGAGCCAAAAGAGAGGCTGGCACAGCGGAGAACAAGCTAATTGATTCAAGCCCCGGTGGTAATCAAAGGACTTCTGCCACCTTTGAAAGACACAATTGAGGCACATTTTTGTGCCAAATGTAATAAAGCAGCTCTGAGTTTTGATATGGCTAATTATGACCACAATCATCGTTAGGTGTGGGCTTGTTGTGGAGGGTACTGCAGCAATAGAAGCCAAACAATGAACAAACAATAAAGCACAAAAGATATATATATATATACTGTATGCCTGTGCTGTGGATGACAACATCTCATTGTCCCTGAAAATGTTCAGTGTCGTGTGTCAAGGCCTCTACCTGAGAAAAACCTGACAGGAAATGGAGAGACTGCCGACTCAACAAATACGCTGTCTCACGCGTCTCACCGCGCCAGAGGTTAAAGAGTACTACTGTACAGACGCTCAGTCGTTAACCCCACTTTGCCCTTGTGAGAATACAATGATTGGAAGCTCCATGGTAGTTAAATTGGTTTACAATTCCCCTCTAGTTGGGCGCCCACGGCTGTGTGTGATCAGGACCGAGGGGCCCTATCAGACCAGGCTGGCAGAGTGTCCTCATAAATCTACCACTTGATGCGAAGGCAGCCAACCGAGGACAATGGCATCGCAGGGACAGAAATAGCCCGAACAGTAGCCCTCCCAAAACAAACAGAGAGCCGGCGCTTTCTAAATCCGGGGGCTAAGAAGTGTGACACTCGTCTGGACTCGGTTGAACCCGACCGAAAAAAATCGAACGAGGTTCTCGGCGGTTCAAAGAAAACACTCCAAGCGGCTCCTTAGGGAGGGAGACATCATGACGTCGTGGAACCTTGACCCAGCCACGTTCCCAGACACACACCGGAGCAAGACATCGGATATGCAAGTGTACTGTAAATCCTATACTATAAACATGAAACAACTACAACTTCATTTTTGAATACATCTGTGGCACATCTGCACAGACTCCAGAATTAGGGATGCACCGATACGAACATTTTGGCCGATAACAGATATTAACATTGCTGTTATGGCCGATAACCGATATTTACCGATGTCGATATGTTCTGTATAAAAACAAGTTTATATGATAATCAAATGTTGTACATACTGAAAAATACATGGAAACACTGTTTCTATCCCCCAAATATTTGGAAAAGCTGATAAATCATAGATTTACCACATTGTTTCCTCTCAAAAACAACACACAAGACAGCAGCTAGACATAAATTATTATCTGTTGTTCACATCTGCCCTGTTTTCCACATCGGACCGATACCAATATGATTGCCGATATATCGTGCATCCCTATCCAGAATTCACAATAGTTTTTTTTTTTATCAGGACCAATGAGGGACCAACAACCAAATACCTTTGCATACTATTCCAGCTTTGCTAAAACCAAGAGAAGAGATGCAGCCTGGTGAAAAGTGTTAGTGTTAGATAGGTAGGCCTATCTAACAAAACTGCCATTTCCCACTTTGTTGAGTCAGTCACTCAATTAGCTAACCTCCAGAGACACAGTTTCCCCATCAGTGGCGCGCGACGCTGTGAGGAGATAGGAGTCGATGCACCAGTCGGGAGCTCCCTCTGAAACTGTGCGGGGCCACGGAACTCGCAAATGAGGAGGATGAAGTCTAGACAGCAACTATTTGTGATGACTCAGATACCAACTGACAAGGCAGCCAAAAGCCTAGTTTATATGCTGTATGAGACAGTTGAGCTATAGTTTGTCAGTATAAACTAGGCCTAAACCACCTTATTTATCTAGTGTCTGCTTACAGTACAGGATGTGGACTAAAATATGTTTTTAAGGATACGATTGCAAACGCAAAATGGAGGAGTGACTGTGGTTCGGTGAATCAATGTCCGTGTTGGCCCACCGGCCCATTCTTTACTGTTATGGGATTAGTACCCATGGGCGAAACCAGAGCCAAAGCTTTCACACTATAATGTCGCCGTGATCCGGAGCGCTCAATTCCCCTGTGGTTTCGGGGGGGGGGGGGGGGGGGGGAGTATCTGTGTGTAGCCTGAGGAAAGGGAATTCTGTGTTGGACTTTGGGCATGTGGGGAGGGGTGGTGGTGGTGGGGGGATGGAGAACGACACAACGTTTCGGGATCAATGGCTAAGACTTCCGCGCAGCACCGTCACATCCAGAGGTAGAGCCTGGCATTCCGTGACATTTCTGGGCCGACTGGTAAATGTCAGGGGGAGCTAGCCGACCCTCCTCTCCCGCTAACGACACGCCGCGGAAACCTCCAGAAGCCCTCGGCCTACGCCGGCCTGGTTTCCATTAGCCCAGATGTCACACGTCATGGTGACAGTCCTCGCCGGTACAGTAGGCCTAACGGTACACAACCTTTTACAGTAATGCCGCCCGCAAGTCCATTTTCCCGCTGAAATCAGGCGTTTTTAAGTGTAGCCTACAGTACATACAGTAACATGGAATATTGAATTGAATATGCTCATGTTGAATGTTGAACAGTGTAACATACAATAGTTTGTTACATAGGTTCATGTGTTTCAGTAAGCCTATAAATCAAATAAAATTGTATTTGTGTAGCCCGTTTTAACATTCAATGTTACACAAAAGGCTTTATAAAAGCTCATGAACACCAACAGACAAGAACTCTGAACTGTCAAAGAACACAAGGAAAAACATGAACACATTAATATCATTAATACACTTTCAGTCACAACACTGTCAGACACATTTGAATCCCACTCTTATCACGTTCCCCAACACAGCCGTAATAACCCAGTCATACATGCAGCTTTCACACAAACACACCCTCCTAACACTCCCACTGTGCTGTATCACAAACAACACGCACGCACACACACACACACACACACACACACAGCAAGGACATAACACACATGCACACACACACACGCACACGCATCGCTCATTCCCTTATAATGGGAACTGGTGTCCAGACTGGCATCCTGGTCAAATGGGCCCTGACTCACCCCTCTCCCGCTCCCAGACGTGCCATCCCTCCCCCCCCCTCCTCCCACACCTTCCATCTCCGCCAGGCCCAGAGCGCGGCTCCCCGTGAGTGATCTGTGGCCGGGGATCACAGCGATCTCTCACGCCTCGTTAACCCGGCGTACGCAGCGCCCGGCGGACCGCCGCCGCGACGGGTCATGTTCCGTCCAAACCCCGCCGTCTGCCTGCCTGCCGCCGCCACCACCGCCGGACCTGGGCTGTCGCACCGTGGCCCAGACCGCCTTCGTTACTTAAGAGCTGGGGCATCATGCATTATTAACACACCAAACGGGAGAAGCTGGTGGTGGAAGGGGAAGGTTAGAGCGGGGTAATTAAGACGCCAGGCTTCGGGTGCGAGTACAAAGCACGGCGTGTGAGTGAGGCGGTTTGTCGCAAATTAGTCGGGGTGTTTTTATGTTTACATTTTAGTCATTTAGCAGTAGGTTTAGTAAGTAAGTAAGTAAGCTTTATTTATATAGCGCTCTTCACAGAACGGATGCACAGAGTGCTTTACAGTAATACATTAAAATCAAAGGCAATACAACACGAGACAAAATTAAAACGACACAGAACAGAAAAAACAACGTTGCGAGCAGCAAGGTGTTATAGATGGCCGAAGGCCTGCCTGAACGAGTGTCTTAAGAAGTTTTTTGAACATGAGTTCAGTGGATGGCTCTCTCAGGGCCTGGGGAAGAGCGTTCCAGAGTCTTGGCGCCACCGCCTCAAATGCTCTGTCACCCTGGGTTTTTAGTCTGGTCCGGGGCACCGCCAGGAGACCCTGGTCGGATGACCTCAGCGACCGACTCAGAGAGTGAGGGGGTAAAAGTTCTGAGATGTAGGCTGGGGTCCGTCCGTGAAGAGCTCTGTGGGTGAGTGAAGAGTGTCGAGAGTGAAGTGAGCCGACTGTACATTCCATGTCTTACATTTCCCCCTAGGGGGATCATTAAAGTATCTATCTATCTATCTATCTATCTATCTATCTATCTATCTATCTATCTATCTATGAACAAGTGACAACAGCAGAGTGCTAGAGAAAGGAAGTTGACTTTAGCGATAAACTGTTGGGGGACAGTTACAAGGTTTAAATCTGTTCTCATTGTATTTGCAAGATTTATGTTTTTATGCATCTCTTTTTATGCAAAGCACTATGTGCTACATTGATTGTATGAATGGTGCTATAGAAATAAAAGGACATTGACAAGGTGGAGAGGTTAGTGGAGGAGGAGCCCAGGTGTTCTCTGGAGAGACGGGTCCTGAGTCTCCTGAGAGAGACGGGCAGTGACTCGGCCATCTATAGAATGCACAATCAGAGGAAATGACAACAAATTACTCATACAGTGAAATGTTTTTTTTTCGCATCACTAATCAACCGTCGGAGATACTCAAGCTGTTTCTCTCGGGGCCTACAGTAAGAGAGGGTTTGTCCCTGTCCACACACACACACACACACACACACACACACACACACACACACCCACACACACACACACACACACACAGAAACTCTGTGTGTGGGTGACTTCCTTGCCAAGCTTCTATCTCCCTCTCCTTCACTGACCGGTGAGTCATCTCACCACTCTTACACTAATCCCTTGAGTGGGTGGTGGGTATGATAAGTAGCTCTCACACACACACACACACACACACACACACACACACACACGCATACACACACACACACGCACGCATACACACACACACGCATGCATGCGCCTGCCAGGATTAGCAGCATCTATCATCTAAAGAAGGCCTGTGCAAACTGCCATAATCTCATGTCATAAGATGACTCATAATGGCGTCTCAAACATTGTTTCGACCGCGGGGGTCCTAGAGAGGAGCCCGACCTCATAGTTCTCTGTGCCCGGGCGGAGCTAGCCAGGCATCCTGGGGAGTCAGGGGGTGCAAAACAATGTCTGGTATTTTTCAGTTTCAGTGTATCTGTGTGTAAATGTATTGTATGTGATCTATTTGAATCTGTGTGTGTGTGTGTGTGTGTGTGTGTGTGTGTGTGTGTGTGTGTGAGGTGTGTAGAACGCCAGCTCCGATGAGTCACACCTTGAGTCACTGCAAGTGGGGAGCGTTCTCCCTGGGGTCCAGAGACACCTGGAATACCAACGAGAGCTAACACACACACACACACACACACACACACACACACACACACACACACACACACACACACACACACACACACACACACACACACACACGCACACTGGCACAGTTTTCTCTGCGCCCCCACCTTCCCCTGTGGGGGAAAAAAAATCCAATTTCTTCAGACCTTTGGCTTTGCTTTACTTTCACCTGGCCTCTGTTTGCTTCCCGGGGAGATGTGGGTGGCTGGCGTTACTTCCTGTTGTTTTCTTATTTAGCACCTCAAACACACACACACACACACTTTCTCCCTCTCCCCCTTCGCCGTTTCCTCTCGTTCTCCTCCCCTCGGTTTTATCCGCCCTCCTTCCCGTTACGTCACGACGACGCCCCGCCCGCCGCGGATTGATTTCCCCCCCCGCGAGTAGAAACGGCGCTCGCTTCGGCTCCTCCCGCCAGTCCGTCGGTTGTTGTTGGTGTTTAGAGAACGGCCAACGGTTGTATATTCTGACCCCCTTCATACGGTAGGCACCATTTCTCCGCGGCGCCGCCGTGACTCGTGTCAATAGTCGCGGTCGTGTTCATGCCGAGCCCCGGGTAAAAAAAATAAATAAATATGAAATATAAAAATGTGTTTTTCGAGTTCAGTATCGGAGGTTTTATGAAAGTGTGACGGGGGCAGATTTAGGACCGCTGCGGCCCGCCCGCGGAGCGAACCAGGGAACACCGCAAAAACGCCTCCCCTCGGTCCAGATGGCCGTCTGTGTATTTGAGTGGCCCACAAAAGCCTTTTACGACGGAAGGGAGAGCGATTTGTAGACGAGGGGCAGGTCTTAAATCTCAAAAGGGGAACTTCATACCGGGGTTGACTGCAACTGAACAGAAGTGTGGCGTGTCCAGTTACAGCCTGTCGGGGCCCGTATGGGATTGCTCCTATTCACCAATAAAGGCTCCGATATTTTTAGGATTGGACGCACAGGCAGAATCTACCAAGGTCAAATACAGTACATTAATAAAATAATTCAAAGTAAAGTAAAGTAGTAGTAGTATATTGCAGTATAATTAGTTAGATAGTTAGTTAATTAGTTAGTTAGTTAGTTAGTTAGTTGGTTGGTAATAGGTAGTTAGTTAATTAATTCGTGCATTCATTTGTTTGTCCTTCACAGATGTACCAGAGCCCCACCTAGGAGTTCTTGCCACGATTCATTTTTTCCATCACCAAGTACATTTCGTTTTGTACTGTACATAAAAAAAAATGATGCTTGTTGTCTCAAGGGCCTGTCTACTTTCTAAATCCACAGAGTTCACAGCTTGAAGTGATTAGTAGCTCATCTAGTGCTTGTTCTAAATGTGCCTGTTCTAAATAAAGCGTTATGAGAAATTCACTCTCGACAGAACGAGCTTCTCTCAAAACATGAGGCAGGGCGAATGAAGCCCAAACAACAAACGCTGCATATTAAACTGAATCCTTTGATGTTGCTGCTGCAAACCGTCAGACATGACTGCATCTGCTTTGGCAGAGAAAAACTGACCGGTGCATCTTTGCTGGACTATCTGACGAGAGTCATTTGTGCTGTTTTCTGGATATCCTGAATTGAAAGAAAGTGCTCAAGGGCCCTGCTACTTTTTTGTTTTGAGTTCCGTAAATTAAATACTACTGTATGCACATTAAATGAATAACACTTCAGGCATTTCATATGTTCATAATCATGAAGAAAATATGTTTCCACTCCTTCACAACCACAAAGGAACATACTGTCCATCATGGGTGGGGGACAACATGTTTAGTGTGCACTAATGTGCATGTTTACTTGTTTATCTAATTTTGGGGAATGTCCCATTGTTTTCATCGTACATCATGTATTTGAGTGTGATCCTACATGTATTTGATTGTATTTGCTGATTGGCTTTGACCCAGGGGCTGGTCCTGTATAGAGCTGAGGGACCACTCACAGAACCAGAGGCATGATGGGAACTGGAGGCGCTGAGCAGCAACACACCAGGACACTCCGAGACATACAGTGTAGCTCCGCCCCTTCAGTTTCCTGTGTGCATACAACTGAACTACCTCGGACACCCCCTACTAAATATTATCACCCTAATCATAACGCGCCATAAATAAATGCCATTTAACACAGTCGGTAATGAAAAGTGATTTAGTATTCATGCAAAAGCCCTCAAAATACCGGCTTCGAGATTAATTCTACAATGGAATGCAAATCTGTCGTAATCTACGATTAGAAATTGAGAAATATGCAAATGACGTCTGTGCTTAGCTGCCCAGCAGTTCAACGCTCAGCTCTGCAATGTAAATCATATGATAATTGAATTGGTTTCAATGCAATTCAATTCTTTCCCTGCGGGACCCTGGCGTGGCGCTTTTTCATGTGGCGTCATCAGACGGTCTTTTCCTGTCGCTTATATCTGTACACAGAGCACACACGCTGACCCTCCACATGTAGTGAGAGCAGCTCTCTCTCTCTCTCTCTCTCTCTCTCTCTCTCTCTCTCTCTCTCCACCACTCCTCCCCCCCTCCCTCTCTCCCTCCCTCTCTGCACGGCCGTTTGTCACCATTAGCAACGGCCCTCAGGTAGCGTTACGATCGAGCCGCCGCCGTCACGCGACGCTCCGCCCGCCCCCGGGGGAGAAGGCGTCGGCGCCGGCGCACGCCATCACGTGATGCCCCCGGCGCTCCCCCGGACGGCGGCCAGAGACGCGGCGTAGCGTCCTGAGATGGTTTTAAAGGGCCGTGGGCGGACGCCGGTCCATTGTGCGACGACAAGGATAAGCAAAGGGCAGATTCTAAATCAACGCCCGGGGAAGACTTTCGCCCGCTCTGCCGCTCCCGACAAAAGATTGAAGTGAATAGATCGTCGGGGTATTGGCGGTTATCAGCAGCGGTTGACCTCCGCCGTCCGATATTCAGCTGGACTATCAAGATGAGGGGCGGGACACGGCGCAGATGCTGTGCGACGGTCCGGCGGATCGGTCCATCAACCCCAAACCGCCTCGGGGGCCGGGCGCGGTCCGGCGGATCCGACGAGCGCCGCCCCCCTCCGTCGACTTGACTCGCCGCCGTTCTCGGCCGCCGATAGGGCGGGGTTCGAGACGCTCGGAGCGGTCAGTCCGCCTGCCCCCGGTCGGAGGACGTCGTGGCGGTCAGAGAGCAAGGGGGGGGGGCAAGGCAGCTTCTGTCCGCCCGCCAGGCGCTCGGGACGCGGTTAATTGTGTAGAAATGGCGCCCTTTTCATGCTTGTTTTCCCAGCCAATGAGCATCAGGCCTTGGCTCTGCCAATGACCCCCTCTCAGACGCCAGCTGGGCATAAAGACCAGAGCCAAGGGCAGCTTCTGTCAGGCTATTAGCAACATTAGAGAGATGCACGGATATAACGTCATGCCAAACTTAGGATTTCTGGTGACTACAGTAGTAGTTCTCTTGACTATCTACAGTACATTGAATGCATTTATTTACCTTAATAACATTTGAATAAAAGCGTCTGCAAAATGACTAATGTAATGTAGTGTAATGCTAACTAGTACAGACTCACCTCACTATTCAGTATTTACATCTTATCCCTGTTGGTCGAAGTCACTCGAGAACATGGCTTTCTGTCTTTGTTGACTTTAAAAGAGCAATACCGCAGGTTTGTGTCAGAAACAGTGATATTCAAGGACAGTTCTTTTTTTTTTAACGTTAATTACATGCTGCATCTCTTCAACATGACCAAAATCTGCACTCTGGGGACAAATTATGTCTTTGTCCGCTGAACCATTTCTTCCTGTATGGAACTGAATTCAAAAGACCTCAGAATTGAGAGACATGAACGATCCATTTAACAGTTTTGATTTGTGGCAGAGGGGAAAGACAGGCTTTGATAGCGAATGGCAGGACATCACACACACACACACACACAATTTATTACACACACACAATTTATTACGCAATACTATTATGCTTTGGAACAGATAAGAGGACTAGCTCCTGAGTGTTCTGTCCTGTGCTCAAAAAAAATCAATATTTTATGTCAGCGATAAATTCTTAAAATGCAAGTTTAATTTCAGGTATGGTAACATAACAAGACAATGGCAGTTCTGACTCTCTCCTCACTCCATATCGGCTAAGAAGACCTTGAGAGAGAGAGAGAGGGAGGGAAAGAGAGAGAGAGGGAGGAAAAGAGAGAGAGAGAGAGAGAGAGAGGGAGGGAAAGAGAGAGAGAGAGAGAGAGGGAGGAAAAGAAAGAGAGAGAGAGGGGGGGGAGGGGGGCAGATAGAGAGAGAGAGAGAGAGAGAGAGGGAGGGGGCAGATAGAGAGAGAGAGAGAGAGAGAGGGAGGGAAAGAGAGAGAGAGAAAGAGAGACACGGGCGGTGGGGTCTAGGCTGCGAGCTCGTCTCTCCTCCTGTGGCGTTTTCAGGCTGCGCTCGAACCCGACGAGGGCCCCGGATTACGCTGGGTTTGAACGGGAGCAAAGGCTCGACCCACTTGCTCTTCAAAGAGCACCGACTGACAGCAGAAGGCCCAGCGGTTCTGTCACGCCGAGACACTCCAAGATGGAGTTTTCTGCACTTGAAGACTATAATTAGCGCCAGCGTAGCTTATGCTGCTGGAGAGTTTCGCTGACGGATTCCCGGAACCAAAGAGGGGCTGATTGAAAAGATTTTTCAGGGCGTCCATTTCCTGAAGCTATCGTCGCACATGAAAACATCACCCTTTATGATGCGTTTCTGTTTTTTTGGTGGGGGGGTGGGGGGAGGGGGGGGGGGGGGGGGGGTGCTGGCTAGCTCACGAACGTGGTGGCATCACATTTTTTTCCCCCAACGTCCCGGGGAAGATGGCAGAGGGACGGAGGTGAGAGCCGAGCCAGCATATAGAGTGGGAGAAAGAGAGAGAGAGAGAGAGAGAGAGAGAGAGAGAGAGAGAGGGGGGAGGGGGGGGATGAGGGGGGGGAGAGGACTGGGGCAATAACCGCCAAGAAACTGGAGGAGAGGGATAGGGAGAGAGGGAAGGGGAGGATAGAGAGAAGTGACAGGGTGATGTAGCGACAGAGGAAGAGCACAGAGGAAATGAGAGACAAAGACACAAGGAAATGCACAGAGAGAGAGAGAGAGAGAGAGAGAGAGAGAGAGAGAGAGAGGGGAGGAGACAGCCGAAAGAGAGAGGGAGAGACCCCGGAGGAGACCGAAAAGGGTGTGTGTGGGGGAGGGGGGAGGAGGGGGGCGGGGAGAGAGTGAGCGAGGAGGAGGAGAGAGAGAGAGAGAGAGAGAGAGGAGGATGGAGAGAGAGAGAGAGAGAGAGAGAAAGAGGCCCAGGAGGTAAACTAATCACCGAGCACGCAATGCAATTTTCTGGCTCTGTGCCTCCGCTCTACAGTACCCCCCCCCTCCTATCCCCTCCCCCGCCCCCCCCCCTCCCTCCCCCAGCGCACCGCCCCCCCCTCCCCCGCCTCCCCCTCCCTCCCCCGCGCACCCCCCTCCCCCCACCCCCCTCCTCTCGTCTCGGGGCTCTTTTTACTATTCCTCTCACACACTCTCCTCTCCCCTGTGCTCCTCCATCGGCCCGTACCATTCTGGCGCACACCCCCGCCGCCTCTCCCCTCCCACCCGGCACCGGGAAAAAATGGACCGGCCCCGCTCTTGCCTCCCCGCATTTAAACACGGAGGGGAAAGGAGAAGGCGGGGGGGGGAGGAGGGGGGCGTTGGTGATTGCGGCGGGGGACGGCGCCTTAACCCTTTCAGCGACACGTGCGGCGGGGAAAAAAATATATCAGCGTTCAGCAAAAAAAAAAAGGAGAGAAACGTGAAAATGTGAAGCAGCAGCTGCGTCGTTACATCTCTGTCGTCGCCGCTGCTGTGTGAAAGTGCGTGTGTGCGCGTGTGTGTGTCTGTGTGTGTGTGTGTGTCTAACCAGGGATGGGAGTGTTTAGGAAACGTTTGATAGCGACTGTGCCGACGTGTGGGTGTAGTGTTGGTCGTTCCCCCCAGAGAACCTGCCTCATAGCTCAGCGGCGCCTCGGTGACGATGATGATGATAGATGTTCACCCAGACATGGAAATACGGGAGGCGGCTCCACACGTCTACACACGCGCACGCGCTTGCACAGACACACACACGCGCACAGACACACACACATGCACATGCACGCACACAGATGCATAGACACACATACACATGCGCACACACACACACACGCACACACGCACACGTATTGTATACGCACACGGACACACACACATGCACACACACGCACACATACACACGCACATGCACACACACACGCACACACACACGGATCGGTGCTCACATACAGTACATACACACATTCTCTCTTTCTCTCCCTCTCCTTCACACACACACACACACACACACACACACACACACACACACACACACACACACACCATCTCTCCAGCGTACTCTGGGAACATTTCTGGGCGGGTCTCCCCCTCCCCATGAAACGATGTGTACGTTTGAACACAACCGACTCATCCATGGATATTCCTTAATTCCCTCTTAAGCGGAGTTGCCCCGGAGAACGCGCACAGCGGGGGGCTTCAGAGGGGCCGTCGGACCACTGGGCTATTTTTACAAGGACATCGACTGTTGGGGGAAGATTATTTACGTAACGCGCACATCTGAAAGAGACGAGGATAGTGTTCCGAGGGAACTGGCGAACGCTCAGTTCATCCATCTTCATCGGCACTCCTGTCACAGCGGGCTACCCGAGCCCCCCCCCCCCCCCACCCCTCCCGGCGCACGAAAGACACACACTGAAGCACGCGACTCGCAACCATACAATATGAGCTCACACACACTCACACGGTCACTCACATGCAGCACGCACACAGAGTATCACACACACACAGACGCGCACAGACTGTCAAATAAACTGTCTCTCGCACGCACACACACACACACACACACACACACAGGCACAAACTTGCCCACAGACCCGCACAAACTCACGCAGGTGCAGACAGACTATCAAACACGATCCCACGCACGTACACACACACACACACACACACCTCTAGCTGCTCAGTGTTCTCACACTATACCACACACCATCAGCGGGTGGGAGGGCGACAGCCGACAGCATATGTTGTCGTCCCCACACACACACACACACACACACACACACACACACACACACCGCCCCCAGTCATCAATCTGTGCTCACCATGACAGTCCACACCGAGGAGGTGGTGTTGTGACAGATCAAAACATCAGGCTCGCAGCGGACTTGAGGTCGCTAGCAGCCTAACCTATGCCATCATCCCTCACTGCACTCCTCTCTAGCAGGCTGCTGACAGCGGGCCGTCACGGCCCTGGGACCTAAACAGGAAGTGGCGTTCACCTGTAAAAACTACCACTGCCGCCGGGTCAAAAGTTTGCGGAATGTTCTAGAAAAGAACATTCCCATTTCTAGGTTTCTGAACATAAAATCCCATATGATGAGCTGTTAGCTGTAATTAAATACATTTAATCAGTCCCAGGGCCGGCGGGCGTTCAGAGGTTATAAAGTCACCGCTTTCAAGTGAGGGGGGGAAAAATCAACAAAATGGAGATACGAGGTTTTGACCCAACCGCAAAACTGCGTTGTGAGAACGAGGAGGGCGGACTGGTTCAAGGAGGCAGACATTTCAGAGGGGGTCCTACAAGGTCAGGTAGAGGTGACGGAACACTGCACATATGTAAAGTGTGGATATGTAATCTGATGGGAAATGCAGAAGGCGGTCATCGACGATGCCTAATCCTAATCTAGTCTTAATCTCTTCAAATCAAAAAACGAGAGACGATGATTTGACTGCGGTTTAGCGAGCCCTGAAATCTTCCATCGTCTTCCTCTCGGTCTCTCTTGCTAAGACGCAGACACATACAAAGCCCCGCCCCCTCAAACACATACACACACACACACACACACACACACACACAGAAACCACACTGCTTCCTCTCACACTCACTCACTCACTCACTCACTCACTCACGCACTCACACACACACACACACTCACACACACACACACACACACACACACACACACACACACACACACACACACACACACACACACACACACACACACAGAAACCACACCGCTTCCTCTCACACTCACTCACTCACTCACTCACTCACTCACTCACTCACGCACTCACTCACGCACTCACACACACACACACACACACGCACACACACACACTCAAAGTCACTGGAGAGCAGAGTCCTGTCTATCCCAGCACTTCCACACATCTAGGCAAGGCAAGTTTATTTGTAGAGCACATTTCAGCAACAAGGCAATTCAAAGTGTTACATGAGACATTAAATCATCAAGACAAAGTGCAAGAAACACACAAAAGGTCACATAAAACAAAATGGAAAAAAGGACATTTAAAAAAAAATGCAGGAAAAATAAAATACAGGAATAAAAGTTACAGAGCATATGAATGAATACTTATTTGATTTAATAAAAAGCAACGGCAAAAAGAAAAGCCTTCAGTCTCGATTTAAAAGAACTGGGAGTTGCAGCAGACCTGCGGTTTTCATCTAGTGAGTGACCCTCCCCCCCCCCCACACCCCCCCCCCCACCCAAACAGAGGACTAACAGAGTATATGATAGGGCACCCAACAGACTGCAGTGTAGCAGAATAGAAGCCTTGATTTATGGTGTCAGCTTTTACACACACACAAGAACGCACGCACACACACACACACTTGGCTACGATGACACCATCAACTCGTGTCTGCTAACAGTGTGTGTGTGTATGTGTATGTGCGTGTGTGTCTGTGTGTGTGTGTGCAAGCACACAGGAGTGCCTGTGTGTGCCACTGTGTGTGTGTGTGTGTGTGTGTGTGTGTGGGTAGGGGTGGAGAGCAGATCAATATTAGGATCCTGGGAATCCTCCTGTTCCTGTGTGGATCTATGCCGGGAGAGCTGGCTCATGTGCTGACAGGGCGAGGCCCTCGTTCCCTGGACCCCCCAGAGGCGGGGTCACCTGGGCCCCCCACACCCCTCCCACAGGCCCTACACAACCCCCAGAGACGGGGCCACCTGAGCCCCCCACAGCCCTCCCACAGGCCCTACACAACCCCCAGAGACAGGGCCACCTGGGCCCCCCGCACCCCTCCCACAGGCCCTACACAACCCCCAGAGACGGGGTCACCTGGGCCCCCCACACCCCTCCCACAGGCCCTACACAACCCCCAGAGACGGGGCCACCTGGGCCCCCCGCACCCCTCCCACAGGCCCTACACAACCACACAGACGTCAGCGGATGGAGGGAGTTCACTCAGCACGGTCGGGAACCCTCTCTGGTGCGGACCAGGCATGTGTGCTGTGCCATTTAAAAAAAATACACCCAGACTACAGTGAATGAGAGAGGGCCCCTCCTACAGGCCCTGCTCTGTCAATGAGAGAGGGGCCCTCTTACAGACCCTGCTCTGTGAATGAGAGAGGGCCCCTCTTACAGGCCCTGCTCTGTGAATGAGAGAGGGCCCCTCTTACAGGCCCTGCTCTGTGAATGAGAGAGGGGCCCTCTTACAGACCCTGCTCTGTGAATGAGACAGGGCCCCTCTTACAGGCCCTGCTCTGTGAATGAGAGAGGGCCCCTCTTATAGGCCCTGCTCTGTGAATGAGAGAGGGCCCCTCTTATAGGCCCTGCTCTGTGAATGAGAGAGGGCCCCTCTTATAGGCCCTGCTCTGTGAATGAGAGAGTGATGAGAGAGAGAGGCTGGATGTGAACAAACATGTATTTTTTGGAAATGTTTCTGTACAACTTTTATTTAACCACGCGGGTCAGTTATGACGAACCAGTCCTCGTTTACCAATGATGGCCTGTCCGGCGTAGTTGCGAATAATTTATTGTCATGCGTCAATAAAAGTTGTATTATACGATTTATTGTATTTTGCTTGTACCATTAGTTACCAGTAGTTACTAGTAGTACAGTAGTTACTTATGTAGTTAACCCCCCCCCCCCCCAATCCCTAGCATCCTATTTAAGACCATTGTTACTGTACATGGATTTTTTTTTTCCAGTTTCCATGTAATACGAAATGTGTAATCAGAGCTGGGAAATCCTCTGTCTCTATTTAATTATGATTATATCCTTCCTAAAATCCCAACTAAGCTCATGGGTTTGTACCTGGAAACAAAGACAGACATTTCTATGAAATTATGTGAAAGCAGAACTGGAAAACGCAGCTTTGCCTGTTCATATTGAATTCTATGGTTACATCCTTCCTAGAATCACAACTAAGCCCATGCAGTGTTTGTTATTGCAAAGTGGACCAATGAATGGACTTCTCAGATGTAATGCAGAAGTAATTAGCCAGTGTTATGACTCAAAGTTGCCAATCAGAATTACATGCAATTACATGCAGTGAGAGGTAAGAGAGAAGGGAATGAACGGCATTATGAGTACGGTTTGTGTTCATCTGTAATTCGTTGTGTGATATTGGTTCTAATTGTTAGTCGAGCTGCTCTCACATGCCACATGTTCACTGTTCAGCGTTAGTCATTGTTTTCGTTTAGACGGGGTCCCGTTGTTTAAGTCGGTATGTAAAGCTTTGAGTTAATTGATGTCTATGTGCTCGATATATAGAGTCAATAATGCTCGCAAATTATTTCTGCACAGCGTCTGAGAAGTCCGTTCACTGGCCCACATTACAACACCAAACACTGGGCTTTGCTGGGACCATTCTGGGACCAATTCTAACCATAGAATTAAATAGAAACAGTTTAAGCTGCTTTTTCCAGCTCTGATTCCACATTGTTACATAGAAATGACTGTCTTTGTTTCCAGGTAGCACACCATGAGCTTAGCTGGTATTTTAGGAAGGATATAAACATATAATTAAATAGAAATAAATAATGTATTTTCCAGCTCTGATTCCACATTATTACATGGAAACCGTCTCTGTTGCCATAACAAATCATGGGCTTAAATAAGATGTCAAGAATGGATTTGGGGGAGGGGGGGTAACTACATAGGTAACTACTACTAGTAACTACAGGTAATTTTCTAATAATTATGTAGATATTACCATGGTATTACCCTATTATTACCAAGCTGTGTGGAGTACCACTTTGCTCTTGCATATTTTGTGATCCTCTTAACACCTCTCAACCTCATTATACCCGACAATGAGGATGAGCTCTGAGATGAATGAACTCCCTCAGACAAAATAGCAGCTTATTTCCTATAAATGATGTTTTCCCGTGTCCCCCCCCCCCCCCCCCCCCCTCCCCCCCACCGACCCCACAGTGAGGCAGGCTGCATGTTCAAGAGATCAGGTGACACCCTGGAACACAGGTCGCCCATTACTCATACAGAGCACTTTGAGATTGGGAGAGAGAGAGAGAGAGAGAGAGAGAGATGGAGAGAGAGAGAGAGAGAGAGAGAGAGAGATGGAGAGAGAGAGAGAGAGAGAGAGAGAGAGAGAGAGAGAGAGATGGAGAGAGAGAGAGATGGAGAGAGAAAGCATCAGAGACGATAGACGACCCTTGGGAGTCTCTAAGTGAGGGTAACCGGACTCCAACATGTTGCAGTCTGGGAAATCTCCTGATGAATTGAACGAAGGGGGAGGAGGGGGGAGGGGGGGGGGGTCTAAGAAGAAGAGAGAAAAAGTGGGCCTGGAGCCAAGGATTCCATTTCATTCACAAAACCCCAGAGCATGAGTAACCTTCTGCTCCACGCCTGCCTCCCGGTCAAGCCCTGAGAGAGACGCAGAGAGACACAGAGCTCTCCTCTCCTCCGTGTCCCTCCCTCCCTCCCTCCCTCCCTCCCTCCCTCCCTCCCTCCCTCCCTCCCTCCATCCTCTTACGCAGTCATTCTCTCGTTCACTCAAACTGTCTCTGTATCTGTGAACACCCGTTCTACCTGCACATGAAACGATGCAGAGCTGGAGGGGGAGAGAGAGAGAGAGAGAGAGGGGGGGGGAGAGAGAGAGATAGAGAGAATGAGAGAGTGGGAGAGAGAGAGAGAGAGAGAGAGTGAAAGAGAGAATGAGAGAGAGGGAGAGAGAGAGAGGGAGAGAGAGAGAGAGAGGGGGGGGGAGAGAGAGAGAAAGAGAGGGGAGAGAGGGAGAAAAGGAGAGAGAGAGGAGAGAGAGGGAGAGAGAGAGAGGGAAAGCGGGATAGAGAGGGGGAAAGAGAGAGAGAAGGAGAGAGAGAGGGAGAGAGAGGGAGAGAGAGGGAGAGAGAGGGAGAGGGAAAACCGGAGAGAGGGGGTGAGCGGGAGAGAGAGAGGGGGAAAGAGAGAGAGAATGAGAGAGAGGAAGGGAGGGAGAGAATCTGGATTGCAGGGGAAAAACCCTGCGCGGAAAATCAAAGAGAACGGGGGTGGAGGTACAGGAGGAGGCGCGATTAGAAGAAAAACACAGAGAAGACGCAGAGAGAGGAGAGAGAGAGTGAAGCGATAACGACAGAGAGAGAGAGAGAGAGAGAGAGAGACAGACGAGAAGACGTGACAGGCGGGGGGACCGACCCCGGCGCGAGAACGCAGCCCTGAACACGGACGGGACAGGAGAGGGGCGTTGAGCCCCCCGGTCGCACTCCCGAGCGCCCCTGCTCTTTCGAGGATGTCGCGCCCGTCGGATGTCACGCGCCCTGGCGGAGATGTGGGCCTACAGCTCCAGCAGCTGTGATCTGCTGAAGGTCAACACTCGCGTTAGGGGGGGAGTTGAGCTGGACGAGCTCTGTTTTCCTGTATCAGAGAAGGCCGCTCCCTCAGCGAGTGCTGATTGATAAAAGAGCATAAATGGAGCTTGGTTGGTTCCAATCCCTGAGAAAATACTAGACTGGGATCTGCACAGGGTTTAATATGACCAATCCACCGACTGAAGTGACTCATTAGACGTGGGTGGGTTGTGTGTGTGTGTGTGTGTGTGTGTGTGTGTGGTGTGAGTGTGTGTGTGTGCATACATCACAAATGTCTATGAAAATTAAAATGCGCATGTGTGTGCTTGCGGATGTGTGCAGACTAGGATCTGGATTTGTCCGTGTGCGTGTGTGTGTGTGTGTGTGTGTGTGTGTGTGTGTGTGTGTGTGTGTGTGTGTGTGTGTG
>NC_140252.1:17224026-17266526 GCF_949987555.1 Borostomias antarcticus
GAATATAACGGTTACTGTATTCTATTTTCTGCTCCTCCAAATTTAAATTAAAGAGAGGAACTTAAAGCTGTCTACTCCTCCTTAGTAATTTTTATGAAATTTAATGAAATGTAATTACGTTTCTGTTACAGGAGAAACTTCCCCTACACCAGACTCAGGCAATACAATACAAAAATACTGAAAATCACATTTTTAACACCAATAATCACAATCACGGTCATGGTCATGGTCAAACCCTACACCCCCTCCCGACCGCTACGCTCTGCTACCTCGGGCGACTGGTTGCCCCGTCACTCCGAGGCTCCTGCAGTCGATCGACGCGGTCACGGCTCTTCTCTGTCCTGGCCCCGCAGTGGTAGAATGAACTGCCCACTGATGTCAGGACAGCAGAGTCGCTGCCCATCTTTCGTCGCAGGCTCAAAACTCATCTCTTCAAGAAGTACTACAACAATCCTTCCTCCTAAGCACTTATTGTATTTTATTGTATTGTATTGTATTGTATTGCACTCTGCTTTAGATTGCTATTCTTGCAGTTTGCCTTCAGCACTAGATTATGCTCTTAGTCACTTGTTTTAGAAAGAAGATGCACTTGTGAGTTCTGGCAAGTAGTAGTACATTGGCTTTTCCTACGTTAAATGCAATTATTGTTAGTCGCTTTGGATAAAAGTGTCTGCTAAATGACTAATGTAATGTAATGTAATGTGAAAGGAAAGGAGCTTTTGGCACCGTTTCACACACATGGTTGGGGTGTGTGTTGTGTTGGAGCGGGGTGTGTGTTGTGTTGGAGTGGGGGGTGTGTGTTGTGTTGGAGTGGGATGTGTGTTGTGTTGGAGTGGGGTGTGTGTTGTGCTGGAGTGGGGGGTGTGTTGTGTTGGAGCGGGGGGGGGGGGGGGGGTTGTGCCAGAGTGGGGTGTGTGTTGTGTTGGAGCAGGGTGTGTGTTGTGTTGGAGTGGGGTGTGTGTTGTCCTGGAGCGGGCTGTGTGTTGTGTTGGAGTGGGGGGGGTGTTGTGTTGGAGTGGGGGGGGTGTTGTGTTGGAGTGGGGTGTGTGTTGTGCTGGAGTGGGGTGTGTGTTGTGTTGGAGTGGGGTGTGTGTTGTGTTGGAGTGGGGGTGTGTGTGTTGTGCTGGAGTGGGGTGTGTGTTGTGTTGGAGTGGGGGGGGTGTTGTGTTGGAGTGGGGGGGGGGTGTTGTGTTGGAGCGGGGTGTGTGTTGTGTTGGAGCAGGGTGTGTGTTGTGCCATAGTGGGGGGTGTGTTGTGCTGGAGCGGGGTGTGTGTTGTGTTGGAGTGGGGTGTGTGTTGTGTTGGAGCAGGGTGTGTGTCGTGCCGGAGCGGGGGGTGTGTTGTGCCGGAGTGGTGTGTGTTGTGCCGGAGTTGGGTGTGTGTTGTGTTGGAGTGGGGGGTGTGTTGTGCTGGAGTGGGGGGTGTGTTGTGCCAGAGTGGGGGTGTGTGTGTGTTGTGCTGGAGTGGGGGTGTGTTGTGCTGGAGTTGGGTGTGTGTTGTGTTGGAGTGGGGGGGGGGGGGGGGGTGTTGTGCCAGAGTGGGGGGTGTGTTGTGTTGGAGCAGAGTGTGTGTTGTGTTGGAGCGGGGTGTGTGTTGTGTTGGAGTGGGGTGTGTGTTGTGTTGGAGTGGGGGTGTGTGTGTGTTGTGTTGGAGCGGGGGGTGTGTTGTGCCAGAGTGGGGTATGTTGTGCCGGAGCCGTGTGTTGTGGCTGAGGAGTCCTACAGGCCTGGCTGGTCACTGCAGGGCTCGGGTTTGGAATCTAGGTCAGCGCCGGCGCCAGGGCATCGCCCATTTACACACTCTCAATACACACATTTATAACTCACCCACTGGCCTCTACTGTAGAAGCTCTGAGTTCTATAGAGATTCAAAAACCTCTGAAATACAGTCAGGAGCCAAAGGATCTGAGAAGTGAAATCTTGCAGCAGAATAGATATTTAAAACACTTGTTTCAGCCATCTATTTTTAAGCAGAAATATATGCAGAATTCATAAATGTGATCAGTACCTAAAATGTGTAATGCTGCTAAACTGTTATCTGCTTGCGTCCAGTAGGTATCTATGGCAACATTTTAACTCATGAATCTAGGTCTATGACTGGTCTTTCATGATATCCCACTTGAGAAACATGACTGACAGTCTGACCGAGTGCAGTAGACCGATTCAGTCTCCACAAGCTTGTAAACGTGTTGTAAACACCCTCACGGTCACCTGACCATAAAGTGGCATAATTAGCATCTAGGTACCCATCATAATCGCCATCATCCTCCATCATCATAATCATACAGAAATAGCAGCGGCCATGATCCCTCTCATGTCTCCACACCCAGTAGTTCACACGTACAGTCTATAGCATCTGTGCACCGAACCAGAATTGCGCTTCGAGGGAGAGAACTGCCTGCTAGTTTTAAGACAGTATCGTACAGTATGTACAGGTACAGTAGAAATTATGGTTCTTAAAGGGTTTTTTCTGTAGGTTCTGAAGACGACCGAAGACCATTTTTTGGAATCTGATTTTTTTTTTTTCTGAGGGTGTATGTCATAGAAAAAAATATCACACCCAGGTGGGGAAGTAAGCGGTACAGGTTCATGAGCAATCTCAACTGCCTTCTGCTGGTGTGCAACGGTATTTGGTCTAAATCTCATGCTACGAACGGACACACACACACACGGACGGACGGACACACATCACATATAGAAGCAGCTGCACAAATGCTACTGTACCTTTTAATTTGCATTTATTAGTTTCACTTGACCGAGAACAGAGATGAACTCAGCAGTCCCTCAGTGGGGGAGGGAGGAGGGCTGGACCGAGACAAAAGGCAGACAACAACCAACTCATCCCTGGTAGGGAAGGGAAAATGTCAAAGCAAAACTTCCCTACCTCCGTTTCTTATATCTCAGACCTCTTAAACCCTTATTCCACCTCCAGGTCGTCCAACTTGGGGCACATGGTTGTCCCGCGATTTAAACTTGAGCTCGGGGGGCATCCCCCTCTGTCAGATCTCCCCCTCCATTGATTCCTGCAAGTCCAGGCTCAGGATATACTTTTATTCTTTAGCGTTTGGATCCTTCTGATGTGGTTTTCCAGTATCCTCGTGAGGCCATCTTGACCTAGTGAGCTCACATTCAGTTTTTCTCCAAAGCTCAGTCTGGCCTTCCCCGCATCTCCAACGGTTATTGTGGGCGGTAGTACTCGCCTTGTCAGACTAACTCCTTTGGCAAATCAGCGTGACAAAACGTTTGCCAGATCCGGTCGGAAAATCTGCGAAATTGTCTTTTCCTCAGAGAATCTCTGTGCATACTGTATATTGTACTCTTGTTCTTGATTAATTGTTATTACTGAGTCTATTTCTGCAATAACTGCACTTACGGCTGTGTTTGTTCTACTAACGTTAATGTTGCTTCGGGAGACTGTTTTGCCACGGGAACCAATCAGGGGCTACATTCTACCGGGGGGCGGGACAGCAGCCAGAACACAGTCCCTGATTGGCCCGGTCAAAATGTAATCAGAGAATAATCGTTCTAGATAGGGGGAAGTCCAGACTGAGTTGCAGAGTGAAACTGAATTTGAGTTCACAAGAGCAGGGTGGTCTCAAGAGACTAGTTTTATATGGCTATTTTTATATGTGCCTATGTCTGTTTTGTCATTTTGTACCTATATGCTGTGTTTATTGATGCCTTTCATTGTGAGTTTAATGCCTGCTCTGGTTTGTGCAATACTGGTCAACGTGAGTTGTTTTTAAATGTGCTTTATAAATACATTTGACTTGTCTCTGTCACATGAACCGACCCCGAATCCCACAAGTAAAAAAAAGTATCAAATCAATGTAGAATAAAATCAATAAACAGGCATTCACAGACGCCACAGAACACTTTGATTTTGGATTCCCAGAGACGTCTCCCCCACAGGCTCTGCCAAAAGGATCCCCTCGCTGTATTTTCCCTGGCGCGAGGATGAATGTTAAGCTTTTTTTCCAAAGACTCAGTGATTAAATGTTGGGCTAATCTCGGCGCGTTCCACATAGAACTGTGCTGAGCGGGAAGCCGTTTATACAGACTGTGAGAGGAGGCGAGTAAAAGGGGGCGCCGTCAATATTGTCGGGGGCTGTAAAAAGAAAAAAAGATTTTAAAAAAGCTACTGTAAAAAGAGGAGAAGCACGGGAATGTTCCTGTCACCACGTGATTAACGTTTTAAAAAGGTGTCACTTTGTCATTTTGCTAATTATCAGCCATGCACTTTTGTGTGTGTGTGTGTGTGTGGGGGGGTGTCCCTTTTTCAACACCTATTCACTTTTTTAGCCAGATTGGCTAAAAGCCATCCGGTCTGCTAGTCTGAAAGGGTGTGTGATATGACAAATCAGACATGTGTTAAGCGTGTTAAGAAGAAGAAGAAGAAGTGTTAAGCCAGGTTCACAGCCTTGTCAGCAGTTTTAGAACAGAATTCACATTTTTTTCATCCATGAAAGTTCTAAAAACTGCCCTGTTCAAGATTCAACGCGAGGAATCCTATAGAAAGACTCCAGATGGGATGTTCTCAAACTAACCGCTAATGCTAATGCTAAATAACAGAGAAATGTGTGTAGTTCTGGATGTTAATCGTTAAAGTTCTTATTTCATGAGGAAAATCATAAATAGGGAGGCTTCTGAGTATATGAGTAGGCAGCATGTGGTCGTTGACATTGTAGCCTATATGATATTGGCCTATATTCCAACATGATCCATAGGGAACGTTGGAATTAGAACATGCATGGTAACAGAGGGCATATGAGATGATCCAGTCAGTCACGCAGACTCAAAATGCTTGGTTGCCTCCAGCAGCTTTGCTAACAGTCTTACTGCACAGGCTAGCATGGATTCACTGTGACCGACAGATGCTGTATACTGTAGTATACCATACTAGATGAGTTATTCACCCGGTAACGTTACAGTACATTAGCACATCAAAAACATGTAAACACACACATGGTCAGAGGGCTGGTGGCAGGGACAGTGTGTGAAGAGTGTGTGTGCTGTGTGTGTGTGTATGTGTGTGCGTGCGCGCGTTTTAACGAGAGAAAGAGAAGTGAATCAGAGAGCCCCTCTCTCCCCCTCTCTCTCTTGCACGAACACATACACCCACACACACACCCACGCACACACACACGCACACAGCACGCACACACTGTCAGTGTATTTTATTACCTCCAGGGCACAGAGCCTACGGTCGGCACAAAGCTGCAATCAGCAGCCATTACCATGTAATTCACACTGGGAGCAAAGACAGAGAGAAACACACATAGTGGGGGAGGAGAGAGAAGCTCACACAACGTAGAAGAGCAGGGAATCCGGAACAGAGAGAGAGGGAGAGAGAGAGGGAGGAGAGGGAGAGAGAGACAGAGGATGAGAGGGAGAGAAGACACAAAAGAGAGAAGGGATAGCACAGAGAAAAAGAGAGAGCACAAGAGAGAGAAAGAGGGACAGCAAAGGAATAGAGGAGAGCAGAATAGATGAAAAGAGAGAGTTAGATGGCGAGGAGTGTTCTGGAAGGCAGAGGAAGGTTCTAGAAGGGGTGGTGTTGGTGAGTGGTGCGAATAGTCAGTGGTGCATTGTAATGAACTAATAATATTTTGTGACAGTACTTTTTGGGAGTATCTCTAACTTTACTTGAGTTTTTATATTTTTGGCTACTTTCCCTTTTACTAACACCTTCCACCCACCACCACCAACACTACTAACACCTTCCACTCACCAACACCACCACTACTAACACCTTCCACTCACCAACACCACCACTACTAACACCTTCCACTCACCAACACCAACACTACTAACACCTTCCACTCACCAACACCACCACTACTAACACCTTCCACTCACCAACACCACCACTACTAACACCTTCCACTCACCAACACCAACACTACTAACACCTTCCACTCACCAACACCACCACTACTAACACCTTCCACTCACCAACACCACCACTACTAACACCTTCCACTCACCAACACCAACACTACTAACACCTTCCACTCACCAACACCACCACTACTAACACCTTCCACTCACCAACACCACCACTACTAACACCTTCCACTCACCAACACCAACACTACTAACACCTTCCACTCACCACCACCACCACTACTAACACTACTAACACCTTCTACTCACCAACACCACCACTACTAACACTACTAACACCTTCTACTCACCAACACCACCACTACTAACACCTTCCACCCACCACCACCACCAACACTACTAACACCTTCCACCCACCACCACCACCAACACTACTAACACCTTCCACCCACCACCACCACCACCAACACTACTAACACCTTCCACTCACCAACACCACCACTACTAACACCTTCCACTCACCACCACCAACACTACTAACACCTTCCACTCACCAACACCACCAACACTACTAACACCTTCCACCCACCACCACCACCAACACTACTAACACCTTCCACTCACCAACACCACCACTACTAACACCTTCCACTCACCACCACCAACACTACTAACACCTTCCACTCACCAACACCACCAACACTACTAACACCTTCCACCCACCACCACCACCAACACTACTAACACCTTCCACTCACCAACACCACCACTACTAACACCTTCCACTCACCAACACCACCCCTATTAGCAGGTAGCGGTGTTTGTGGGGATGTCAGGGGAGCTGTGGTGTGCAGTGCACTTCTGAACCGTGCGTGGAGCAGCCGGAGGCCGGGGCAGCGTGACAGCTAACAGATCAGCGTGCGCTCGCCGAGCTGATGAGCTGTTCCCTCACCCTGTCTCAGGACTGCCCGCCCCGAGGCCCCCAGGCCTTCCTTGTGAATCATATATGAAATGTTCTTGTGTTATTCAGTTTATGCGCTTAGTATTGAACTCCCGGAACTCGCAACTCTGTATGAAAAGTTGGCGCCCCCCCCCCCCCCGCCCCCACACACCACCATCCCGAGCATTTTATTTAAATTCTGAAATCCAGAACACCACACACAAATGACTCTTGTCAATAGTCCGGCAAATATGCAACGTGTACCAGTCGTTTTACCAGTTTTTTGCTTGCGTTGTGCATTTGTGTAATGTCCGATTGTTTGCAGGTTAATCGAAGGATTCGGTGTAGTATGATTCATGTGTAACCATTCCATTCCCTGGCCCCCCGAAACCAGAAAAGCATATCTCCCTGCACTGGTCCTAAATCTAAACGGACACAAGTGGGCAATACAGTTCTGTGATCATGTACATCTCTGACCCATGGGAAATTGTCACACAGATAACTAGGGACAGCTCCATAAATTATCCTGTGTACCGAGCTGAGTTTGATCTGAGAAAACCTTCGCTTCCACCGGTACCCAATTGAATCCTTGGAAGCGGCTCGGTCCGATGTGGGCACTGGGACCTAACTGCACAACCACTCTCATTAGTTTGTTTTCAGAGGTCTGCAGTTTCTGCTTTAAAGCCTTTGAATCTCCCTCAAACCACGAGGCGCTAGCATAATCAAAGTGCCATTGGATTAATGCCGTAGCTAGCACCGCGATAAGAGTTGTTTTTCGGTCACGAGTGCCCAGAATGGAGAAAGTGTGCTATTCTCAGAACAAGAGCCTACAGTAGACATGCCTCAGTTGGTCATAGGACTGGTCAGTGTCCAGTGGCGATCAAATGTCTGTCTATAAGGAGTCCGCTGGCCAGTCATATTCGGAGGACTCTTGCCATTGGACTGGAACTACTGTATGTATAGATACAGGCTACAGACTATATAGAGGTACCATGCTGGAGGCTGTGTTGTCTGAGCCAAGCGTTTCATTGTGACTGACCCAGATATCTGTATGCCGTTTTATTAAATCTGATCTACAATTCAGCTTCCGGCAAACTGCTTTCCTCGCCGGCCTTTGATTCTTCAATACCAGACAGATCCATAAACCATCATATCATCACACCTCCACGGACTCGCTGTCTAGCAGCTTGGATTTTCTGTCCAGAAGCGTGGCTCAGGTGTTAACTTTCCCCAAGTAATCTCATGGCCACACTTTCACCCCCCCAGGTTACCTTCGCGTGTACAACCCACCCCACCCTGACGATTTTGCTGCCTGCACTTCCCCTCCTAGCCTCGCTTTGGAGCACCCAGGGGCTCGGCAGGGCTGGGCCGTGTGCCCCTGTGCTATCCAGAGAGGCTCCGTGTATCAGAAGCACAAGCCACTAATAGGCCTTTTCCACCAAGAGGGAACCGGTTCGGTGCCGGTTCGCGAACCTAATTTTGAATGGTTCCGAGCATTTCGACCAAAAAGAAATGAGTTCGGGAACCCGAAAGCTGGTTCCGAACCGGCACCAAAAATAGTAGGTTTTTCAGTGCGAACCGTGATGACATCATGGGCGTGGGCTGGCGTACAATGGTTTGGCTCAAAACTGGTCGAAACGCGGGCCCGTTCTCTGGACAGAACCAAGGTTCCAGGAATTTTGAAACGAACCGGTTCACGGACCAGAGTTCTTTTGGTGGAAAAGGGCTATAAGAGCATGCCCAAACATGGATGGCAGAAGTAGGGATCCTGCAGTGCCTCCTATGACCGAACCCCACAGACTCCCCACCTAACGGCGTGACTAACTAACATCATCACGGTTGGAAAGCATACGGTAAAGACCTAGCCATACTCTATCTCTAGAGTCATCAGAAATATGTTGAGAAATATGACGACTATAACTAATGATGATTGTACCCACAATGCACCTAACCTCGATAATAACCTATGAGAATCCTAACATTAGGACAACCTTCAGAAGAGGAACTAAACACCTAAAACACTCAAGGGTTTCTGTGGATTTAGAAAGTAGATTGGCCCGAGTAGAAAATAATTATAAAAAATAAACTGTGTTGAGTGCCCCCAAGTGGTGGGCTCTGGTACAGTACATGTGCGAGGATGAATGAATGAATGAATGAATGAATGAATGAATGAATGAATGAATGAATGAATGAATGAACGGACGGACGAACGAACGAACGTACGAACGAATGAACGAACGAACGAACAAAGGCACAAATTAACATACACTGGTCAAACAAAAGACAAAAACCTAAAGGCCACTATAATGCCTGGTGGGAAAAGAGGAGATGTACTTTGATAGTGCCTGATAGTACTGTAATATGAAGGACCCCCATCTGCTAAGTAATGACTAATTAGTTTGGACTCCAACATTTGAACATAACATTCACCATCGTGACTGTAGCCCCTGGCACAGTCATACAGGAGAAGCACGATGTTCCACAAACCTTGAAAACAGATGAATCACAGCTGTAGTACGTCCGTCTGTCACAAATGACTCAACCTCTCTCTGTCAAGGCACACACACGCACACATTACACACGCGGCGTTCTTCAGCGAAATGACCCCCAACATAACAGCTGACCTGACGACTCATCAATCCCAACTGGCATGAGCAAACAAACAAACAGGATATGCGGCGCCATCTGAAATGGCGTTGACAGTCAGTCACCCGTGACTCACGCCAATCAGATAATCCGTTGGCGCAAACAGACTCTCGCCATGCCAGCTACGGCTGTGTCACAATACCATGCTCATCATCATGACAGATTGATGCCTGAGCGCCCAGACCCCGATATGGTTCCGGCTAATCTGCGTTGGCAGAACCATACGTAGAACCATACATAACGTATGTACGGTATCTGTTCAATAGGCATGAAGATGGAGACGCTGTTTGTGACTTTGCTAGTACTGTTTACGTCAATCAAAGTGAAACCTGCAGTGATCGTACGGTATTTGAAGCGCTGAAGTGTTCGTGTAGTATACTCTTTCTCCCCAGGGTGTCATGTCAAGCAGAGTGGTTTTGGTCCTGCGACAGCAACCTATTACTTCTGCCATGTCGACCTGTCATACCGGTGTGTTCTCAGGCACGCGTGTCACATGCTTCGCTTGTCAGTATTGCTTCGAACCTCACTTACCCCCTCACTGGGTTCGATCTTGGGCCCTCCAATTTACAAACATACGTGGTCACCTCCCTTAAAACACTGCTTTAGCCAGCTACACAATCCCATGGCCCACCAGCAGTATTTATACAGAGGGGTGAGTTGAATCAATTCAACTCAGGCTGTGCTTCATACTGTAAAGCAATGACAGTGTGTCAACATAGCAAAGACTGAGTGAGATTGGATACAAGCCATGGTTCCCTTACAACAGCGGTACAGTATATAGTGCATTAAATCACTAACATGAAACTATACAGGAAATCTTCTCCGACGTACTGCAATAGGTACTATCTCATCAGCCCTCCACTGTTAGATGGAATGACTTGCTTGCTTGCATATTGGGGATGCGCCAAAAGCATTTCTCTTTACCTACAGACAACTAAAGACGTCCACCTGCTGCCTCAATGCTCTACTTGCGAGTTGGCTTGAGAATGTTTTTGACTGCCTGGCAACAGACATACTGCAAATAGACTAAACAGCTCCCTCCAATCAGGTAACTTTCCAAAGGCCTTGAAAGTGCAGTTATTACAGCCATTTGAAAAAGTGGTAAATATAGATGCTTCTATTGTTAGCAACTATAGGCCAATGTCAAGTCATGAATAAAATCATCGAGAAAGTTGTCTTCCAGCAACGTATTCACTTCTTAGTCTCAACTGATTGCTATGACAACCTCCAGGATTTTGACCACTTCACAGCTCCGAAACAGCTTGTTCAAGTTCTAAATGATATTCGTCTTAGCACTGACTCTGGAAAAATGTCAATACTGGTGTTATTGGATGTTAGTGCTGCATTCAACCTTGTTGACCACAAAGTACAAAGTTGGAAAATTGGGTTGGGCTTTCTGTCTTAAATTGGTTTAAGTCGTATCTACTGTACAAGACGGGCACTATTTTCTTTCCATCAGCAACGACTGTATGTACTGTACAGGTATCTGAGCTAATTACCGTGACGTGGAGTCCCCCAAGGTTCAGTCCTAGGGCTCTCTCTATTTCTCTCTATTTAACCTCTACATGCTCCTGCTAGGCCAAAGAATTCTAAATATCAATATTGCTTACCATAGTTATGCGGATGACACTCAAATCTATATAGCTCTATCACCAAATGACTATTTTCCTATAGATTTGCTTTGCTAGTGCATGGAGCAAGTCAATGACTGGATAAGGGAAATCTTCCTTCAAAAAATAAGGACAAAATTGAGATAATTATCTTCGGTGTCAAAAAATAAAGGCTAAAAGTTAGCTCACACCTTGACTCCCTGTCCTTGAAAACCAGAAATCAAGTCAGAAATATTTATGTTATTAAGGATTCAGATCTAAATCTCAACTGCCACATCAAGTCAGTAACAAAATCTGACTATTATCACCTTAAAAACATCAAGACATAGAGGACGCATGTCCAAACAAAGAACTTGTTCTTCATGCCTTTATTACTAGTGGGTTAGACTATTGTAATGCTCTCTTTTCAGGTCTCCCTAAAAATACTCCCTAAAACCTAAAAACATTTGAACATATTAGACCAATTCTGAATCCCTGCATTGGCAGAGATTATCAGAGAATTTGCTGCTGATCTATCAATCACGGGGCAAAACACATCACTGAAATGCTTTTACAATATGAATCATAGAGCTCTCTGGTCACCTGGGACAGATCTGCTGATTCTGTCCCCAAAGTCAAAACACAACATGGAGAAGCAGCATGTAGCCACTATGCAACTAAAAACTAGAATAGTCTTCCAGACGATTTGAGACTTGCTCCAACACTGCTGCTACTTTTAAATCCCAGACTAAAAATGTTTGTGTTCACCTGCACCACTGCTTTCTGCTAAGGTGCAAACCTTTGACTTTTGCTAAGCTGTTAACACGTCAACGCACTTTGTAAAAACACTAGGGCTGTCAAACGATTACAAAATCAATCAATTGATCCTATGTCCATTTTTTGCTGGCAAAAGCCACCAAATGAAGATATTTCAATAGACCTTTCTGACTTGTCAATCACGCGGAGAATAATAACCAATAAGGTTGCCTGATTTCTTAAGACCACGCCTCTGATGTCCCACTAACAAAGCTTGTCCTGCGCTGTGTTCATAGATTAGACATTAGCTTGAAGAAAATGGTTCTTAAAACATACAGCAAACTAACTTATTAACCCTGATTTACATGTGCAGTTAGACTCATTTCAATCTGGAGTTTGTGAGGCCTTTGTGTCTTCCGCATAGGCTACATCGCCAGCATCAGCATCAACTCTGGTCCGTCCAAAATCCGAATCTCATGGCCATATCCTTGTTAAAAATAGTTCAGGCCTTTGCTACTGGGGCTAACTAGGGATTAGGTCCAAATTAAGTTAGTCACTTCAATAATGTTAGAACAGGCATGACGCGACAACTGTGCCACCTACAGCTGGACGTTTTTATTAATGTGTTAATTTTGCATAATTAATTAATCTAATTAACGCGTTGAATTGACAGCCCTAAAAAATACATTTTGATTTTCTTCTTTAATTGAAGTGATCAAATACATTTTGTTTGTATTCTTTTATTTTTGAATTTAAACGACTTTTTATACATTCCTTTTAAATCCTGTTTTATTGTATCAGAAAATGACTTTAAGCATGTTTTTATGTGCAGCACATTGAGCTTCCCTTGTGTATGAAATGTGCTAAATAAATAAAGCTGCCTTGCCTTCAGAGATCTGTAAGAACTCCATTCAACATTCAACAAACATTCTCAAATAGCTTGAACTGCCTTTTAATAGACCTCCTTCCCCAAAATCAAGGCTTCTCTCTCTCTCTCTCTCTCTCTCTCTCTCTCTCACACACACACTCTCTTTGTTAGAGTGTGTGTGTGTGTGTGTATGTGTGTGGGTGGTGGTGGTGGTGGGGGGTTGTTAGAGAGTGTGTGTGAGTCACAATATATAAGACACCCTGCAGCGAGACTCACTTCCGTTGTTGATATTTCATTAAGATTCATACACACACTCGTTTATATGCCTGTGTGTTCCATATGTGTGTAGGATGCTACACGTACTGTACGTTGTGGAAAGCGTCACAATGACAATGTGAACAAAGTGCGAATACCGAAGGGCCTCTTCAATTATTTACAGGGATGAAATTCTGTGTTTATCAAGCTGACGCCTCGGGCGTCGGGCGTAATTAGACTCAAACAATGGTGGTCTTTTCCCGGCTGTGCTGCACGGTGGCTCCCCCCGTTTCCAAGAAACTGAAGGGTTTCCCATCTGTAGCTGAAACATAAATATGTTGTGTGTGTGTGTGTGTGTGTGTGTGTGTGTGTGTGTGTGTGTGTGTGTGTGTGTTTGTGTGTGTGTGTGTGTGTGTGTGCGTGCGTGTGTTCGCGTGTGCGTGTATCCCATCTGTAGCTCAAACATAAATATGCTGTGTGTGTGTGTGTTTTGACGTGCGTGTTCGCGTGTGCATGTATCCCATCTGTAGCTCAAACATAAATATGCTGTGTGTGTGTGTGTGTGTGTGTGTGTGCGCGCGTGTTCGCGTGTGCATGTATCCCATCAGTAGCTCAAACATAAATATGTTGTGTGTGTGTGTGTGTGTGCGTGTGTGTGTTCGCGTGTGCATGTATCCCATCTGTAGTCCAAACATAAATATGTTGTGTGTGTGTGTGTGTGTGTGTGTGTGTGTGTGTGTGTGTGTGTGTGTGTACGTGCGTGCGCGCGTGTGTACTCGCAGCTCCCATGAGAGCAGGATGGTAATGATTCTTATTGAGTGCCACATAAACAGCATGAATCATAGATTGTTGAATTAAATATATTATTCATAACGCTAATATTCCGCAGACCCTGATTAACTTGTAACTGTAACATACTGTAACTATGCTTTTTGATGGAGGTGAATAACAGCATTTCTGCTTTTGATAGTGAACATTCACGGCTAATTCTAGTTCACCAGTCATACTACTTATATGTAGAGATTCAACCCATCTAGCTCATTTACATAAAGTGGAATTCATGAACTCTCCCCTTCTCTCGTTGAACCCTCCCCTCTCACACCCTCCACGCATGTGATTGGACAAAAGATCTGTACCAGCCTGATAATGGGTCAAACCCTGGATATTCTACTGTAGGTGCACATCATTACCGGTTAATGCGGCTCTCCATGTTAACATCACGTGAACCTCATGAACATACATGGCATATTCTTGTTATTAACCCTTTATTCTGGAACAGACCAGTAAGCCTACAGTACGTACAGTACAAGCAGGTGTTGAATTATAGGTATTATATTTTAGGGGCACTACATGTACTACCGCACTAAATGATTATTTGTCTGTCACTATTTATCTGTTCATATATTTTATATATGCTTCTGTTTTATTCAGGCCCCGTCACAACAGTCTCAATCTGTTAAACATTCAAGAGTTCAAGAGACGCCATTCATACAGTATATTGTAACATTACAGTAAATATACTTGTTTTTAATATGCCCATGGGTGGTATGGGTCTAGAGACAGTACCAGAACAGAACAGGTGGTGTATGGGTCTAGAGACAGAACCAGAACAGAACAGGAGTCATATGGGTCTAGAGACAGAACCAGAACAGAACTGGAGTCATATGGGTCTAGAGACAGAACCAGAACAGAACAGGAGGTGTATGGGTCTAGAGACAGAACCAGAACAGAACAGGTGTATGGGTCTAGAGACAGTACCAGAACAGAACCGGAGTCATATGGGTCTAGAGACAGAACCAGAACAGAACAGGAGGTGTATGGGTCTAGAGACAGAACCAGAACAGAACCGGAGGTGTATGGGTCTAGAGACAGAACCAGAACAGAACAGGAGATGTATGGGTCTAGAGACAGAACC
Source organism: Borostomias antarcticus (assembly GCF_949987555.1). Lineage (NCBI taxonomy): Eukaryota > Metazoa > Chordata > Actinopteri > Stomiiformes > Stomiidae > Borostomias > Borostomias antarcticus. The sequence goes on from NC_140252.1 coordinate 17,238,842, forward strand.
AGAACAGAACAGGTGTATGGGTCTAGAGACAGAACCAGAACAGAACCGGAGGTGTATGGGTCTAGAAACAGAACCAGAACAGAACAGGAGGTGTATGGGTCTAGAGACAGTACTGTACCAGAACATGAGTTCATGGGTCTATAAACAGTACCTGAACAGAACAGGAGTCATATGGGTCTAGAGACAGAACCAGAACAGAACAGGAGGTGTATGGGTCTAGAGACAGTACTGTACCAGAACATGAGTTCACGGGTCTAGAAACAGTACCAGAACAGAACAGGAGCAGTGTGGGGCTTGAATCTCCACAGGTTGACTTACGGCGGAAAGCATAACAGTTTTGTCGAGAAGTGGAACATGGTGTTGTAGAGAGAGAGAGAGAGAGAGAGAGAGAGAGAGAGAGAGAGAGAGAGAGAGAGAGAGATGATGCATGGGGCGAGGGGAAAGGAGGATGGGAGGTATGAAAATGGCCTCTGAGGGTAGGGAGGAAGTGTTGGAGGGAGAGAGGGAAGAGGAGGGAGGAAGAGAAGGAGGAGGAGGAGGAGGGGGCTGCTTGGTTATAATGGGGCGGTAGCCAGATGCTCCAATTTCCTTGACAGGAATGGAGGTCAAGTGCAGCTTTATATGAAGGGAACACAGGGAGAAAGAGAGAGGGATGAGAGAGAGAGGGAGAGAGAGAGGGAGAGAGAGAAAGACACATGGAAGCGAGGGAGGGGAAGAAGGGGGGTACAATGATGACTTTAACTAGCAGATAGGGACAGAACATACTTTCACTCTAAGCGCGCCGAGCGGAGAGCATGATCGCCGTAACTAGCACATTGGGAGGGTAGGAGATGAATGGCAGAGATGCTGGGTAGAGAAATTACAGCGCGGCGGCTGTAAACAGTGGGAAAAAAAGGAAACGGGTGAAGTCTAACATGGAGACTAGGGCTGCACGATTATGACAAAAGATAATAATTGTGATTATTTGCTTGAAAATGGTAATTGCGATTAATAATTGCGATTAATATTTCAAAGTAATAGCTTTAGCTCTGCACAGTTTGCATATGACCTGCTGGGCTTGCGCGACCATCTTTTTCGTAACCACTCAGCGGGAGCGCATGTGATTGGTCAGACAGAATAAGCGCCTGTGATTCGTCCGTGTAGTCCTAGCACACTCGATTCAAAGCAAAATGATTCATTTTAATTAATGATTAATTACATTGCGGCCTTTTGCGATTAGTTAATCGTGGAGGTCATAATCGCGATTTCGATTAATTCACGATTAATTGTGCAGCCCTAATGGAGACCTCCTTCGCCAATCGCTGCAACACTGGGAGCGAAGGTGACGCTGGCTACCATTCATTGGCTACCGTTTACAATGGCGGACCATCTGTGCAACATCTCCGATGAGTCCTTCTGTTTAATCTCCCTCGTCAGTACAGAGGGAGGGCCGTGCGGGGGGCCGTGCGGGGGGCCGAGAGGATATGAAAGGGGCACAGTTGTGCTTGTCTCAGCTCATTCCGTTACTGTACCTACTGTATACTATTAAGGGGAAACGCCGCGGCGCGACTTCAAAGGGTGCCGGCGCCGGGCGTGTCCGCCCTTCGGATAGCGGCGGGCGTTTCCCGTAGCCGGCGTGGGAAGTGGCGACGCCGGTGGCGATTTTTAAAAAAGCCGCGCGCGCAGGATTTAAGCCTTTAATCCCGAATAATATCAACTGAAGCGAGCGTGACTGCGCCCCTCTAACTGGATAGCGGATGTGAGGAGGGGGGTGTGGTCTCGTCGGGGGAAGAGAGAGGGTAGGGAAGAAGAGAGAGAGAGAGGGAAGAAGAGAGAGAGAGAGGGAAGGGAAGAAGAGAGAGAGGGAAGAAGAGAGAGAGAGAGAGAGAGGGAAGAAGAGAGAGAGAAGAAGAGAGAGAGAGGGAAGAAGAGAGAGAGGGAAGAAGAGAGAGAGGGAAGAAGAGAGAGAGGGAAGGGAAGAGAGAGAGAGGGAAGAAGAGAGAGAGGGAAGAAGAGAGAGAGAGGGAAGAAGAGAGAGAGGGAAGGGAAGAGAGAGAGAGGGAAGAAGAGAGAGGGAAGGGAAGAGAAAGAGAGGGAAGAGAGAGAGAGGGAAGGGAAGAAGAGAGAGGGAAGAAGAGAGAGAGAGAGGGAAGAAGAGAGAGAGGGAAGAAGAGAGAGAGGGGAAGAAGAGAGAGAGGGAAGAAGAGAGAGAGAGAGAGAGAGAGGGAAGAAGAGAGAGAGGGAAGAAGAGAGAGAGAGGGGAAGAAGAGAGAGAGGGAAGAAGAGAGAGAGGGAAGAAGAGAGAGAGGGAAGAGAAGAAGAGAGAGAGGGAAGAGAAGAAGAGAGAGAGGGAAGGGAAGAAGAGAGAGAGAGAGGGAAGAAGAGAGAGAGGGAAGAAGAGAGAGAGGGAAGAGAAGAAGAGAGAGAGGGAAGAGAAGAAGAGAGAGAGGGAAGGGAAGAAGAGAGAGAGAGGGAAGAAGAGAGAGAGAGAAGGGAAGAAGAGAGAGAGAGAGGGAAGAAGAGAGAGAGGGAAGGGAAGAAGAGAGAGAGAGAGGGAAGGGAAGAAGAGAGAGAGGGAAGAAGAGAGAGAGAGAGGGAATAAGAGAGAGAGGGAAGGGAAGAAGAGAGAGAGGGAAGAAGAGAGAGAGAGAGGGAAGAAGAGAGAGAGGGAAGGGAAGAAGAGAGAGAGGGAAGAAGAGAGAGAGGGAAGGGAAGAAGAGAGAGAGAGGGAAGAAGAGAGAGAGAGAAGGGAAGAAGAGAGAGAGGGAAGAAGAGAGAGGGAAGGGAAGAAGAGAGAGAGAGGGGAAGAAGAGAGAGAGGGGAAGGGAGAGGACAGTTCACAGTCCGTCGGCCGCGACACGTGTCACATCTAAGGGCCCTAAAGAGGCGGAACATGGAGTGGTGTAACAGAGAGCGACTCCCGACACCCCTGAAGTGGTGTGGATCCAGTGTGTGTGTGTGTGTGTGTGTGTGTGTGGAGTTGGGGTTAGGGGGGGTGGGAGTGTGTGTCTGAGTGCAGCGGACAGTGTAAGAAAGATTCACCCTATAAGGCGCGGTTGGCGTGAGCGCGTGTGTGTGCGTGTGTACAGTACGCCAGCGTGCGTTTATCCGTTTGTCCGCCCGTGGGCGTCGTCCCCTACGGTACGGCGGCTCGGCTGGGCGGCGCCGGGCCCGTGAGGCGTACCAGACGATCACTAGGGTCAGCTCTGGAGGAGGAACGCCTCGGGCAGCTTAATCCAGCCTTTCGACATCCTGGCTTTGCGTCTCCTCATTTCCCCATGCATTGATCTGAAAGCCCAACTGTGGCTGTGGCTGACTGTTTAGCCAATCGGTACGGAACTGGCACCGGGCTAATAACAAGTCTGTATGTATATATTAAACCCGTATTTCACCATTACTTGACCAGGTCAGGTGACTGAATCGATGATCTTAAGCCCGTGTACTCTCTTACCAGAGCTTGGTCCAGTTGATCATTTCAGGGCCCTTTCATGGACCAATTCTGCTCTTTGATTCGTGAACTGGCTCTTTTTTTTTTTCACACCGAGATTTGAATTAAATCCAGTGAACCAGATATACCCTCCAAATCAACAACGGACCGATCGAGTCACAATTCCTGCGATCGGCCGTGTCGAAAATCCACATCTACTGTACGATCCGCGATGCCTAGAGTATAGCATCCGTCCACATCAGGCGTTACGGGCGGAAGCCTGAATCTGGGTCCTGTGCTTTACCTCCCTCTGTGAGGAGCTCCGGAGGAAACCGCAGCACTCTGCCGCCGCTGACAGCCTCCTCTGTCTCGTAATTGGGGCTTTTCTTGGAGCGCCGGCTTTAAGGGAACCCTGTTATCAATGCTAATGAGAAAATGAGCACCGTTGCATCCAGATACCAGCGGATCGTGAGAAGGCAAGGAGGCGCTCAGACTAGGCTAGTCGGCCTTAGGCGCAGGTCTGGGACCAGATCTCACCCCCCCGTCCCCCCCAAATCTGACCCTAAGCTGTGAGTCTGAGCTTCCACCAGCTCTGCCTGTTCCCACCGGGCCAGAGCGAGATCCCCTCTCCTCTCCCCGGCTCACGGTTCCCAGACAGACGAAGGCTTCCCAGCTGAACGGAACAAGATGTTCCCATCCTCCACCGCCCGTGTTCAATCCAGAACGACATAATCGCATGGATCGTCACCAACTCAACCAAGCCAACGTACACACCCCCACCCCCCAACCCCGTTTTCTCCCAGACTCACACACTGACACTCTTGCGTCAGAAGAAAAAAACAAAAGGCTGACATGTTGTTGTTTTTTTCACCCCCCTCGACGGCAGAGGCCGGCGCAGTGCACGGTCTCCACGTCCCGCCTCGGCGCTCGCGCAAACCTTTTTGGCAGCGGCGCCCGCCCGGACGGCCAACAGAGGGCTTAACTCGGCTCCTTCACAGTCTGCATTAATGTTTACCGGAGCAGAGGGGGGGAACGCAGGCAGATGTCAACTCGAGCAGATTCCAGTTACTCCGTGGGCAGAGTTGTTCTGGATTAAGGCGTGATACAAACAGCTATTGTGTGGTGTTTAGGCACTGGGAGCTGTTGTCAGGAGTGGATGCACACAGAGGCTGTACCAGACCAGACTCACACACAGCTGATGGAAGGATTGTGTGTTCTATTAATACATCCATGGTGTGTATACTGTACCGTTGTGTGTGTATACTGTACCGTTGTGTGTGTATACTGTACCGTTGTACCACTGGGGCTTATTCCCTGGACACAGTCTTGAACTGAGTCTCTTCCATGAAACATATATGCATACAAGTCTAAGAGAAGGGCGGTCACACTAAACAAAGCTGGATTGATCTAAAGAGGCCCAGTGATGGATTTCAGCACCGGACAGCTCCCTAGTTAGTAGTTGGCCAATGCCTTCCAGAAAGTTGTGTTGGATGATGTTTTCACGTGCATGAATGAAGCTGAAGTAGTTTGTTAAGTGAAGAAAGGGTGTGTGTGTGTGTGTGTGTGTGTGTGTGTGTGTGGTGTCGCCGCTCATTCACTGTGTGTATTTGTGTGTTGATCACCGTATGGTGAATAAAAGATCAATAAATTAATTATCAACTTGTGAGAGTGCAACTGTTAAAAACAGCCAAAACAAAGCGCACGAGAGAGAGAGAGAGAGAAGGTGAGAAAGAGAGAGATTGTGTGTGTGTGAGAGAGAGAGAGAGAGAGAGAGAGAGAGAGAGAGAGAGAGAGAGAGCAGATAGAGACGGGGAGTGGGCCAGGGACACACACACAGTCTCCTCCAGTCCCTTGGCCTTTAATGGAATCAAAGGGCTTCCCAAACTTTCTCAAATGGATTTCCTCGAGGGAGGAGACGGACGCGCCTCTTCTGCAGTCAGACACTGATTTTGGGCTTATACTGATTAAGCTGTCCGTCTCCGGGGGAGCGGAGGAGAGGGGGGGGGAGCGGAGGAGGAGGGGGGGGGGGGGATCACCATGCTGAAGGAGACACTGGCAGCGGTGACTCACGAAAAAAGCAAAGCAGACATGAAAGACTTGGGGAGAGCAAATGAGCCAACCCTGCCCCCGTAGAGTCTATAACACTTAACGAGCTATCTGCAGGAGAAGATAAAAAAAAAAAAAAACAGGTTTTGACTTCCTCGACTCCAGGGGTCCCTAGGAAGAGCCATCTAAAATGAGCTGGTTGTTAATCACACCGGAAAGAATTTACTCTGGTTACATTCCTCTTAATGAGTGGGGTTTTCTATTCTAAGGGCGGTTTAAATCGTTTTTTCTTTGGTAATCATATGCACATCTTACTTGGTGCTGGATTGACTTGAAACGGTGAAGGAATGATTATAGAACCAGCACTCTGCTCCAAAAAAAGCTCAGTTTAAATCATTTTCCATCAGTCGATGAGACCAAAAAATATATAGAAATACTTAGTAAATATTACATGAACGTAACGCACGTGTAAAAGCCTACTCAACTCAATTACTCTTTAGCCATGTGGTCACTTACAAAGCTGGCCAATCATCTCAATATCCAGTTATCCACAGCACAGCGCCCTCACTGAGCTGACAACACTAGCGCTTGACCTTCGACCCCTCTAAGCTCGCTGGCCAGCGGTGCGTGTCCAAAAGAGAGTCGACACCCCGCCGATGATATCCCCTCGGATCCGCCCCCCCCCCCGCGGGCGGTGTCCTATCACAGCGCGCGTCCCGCGAGACGTGGCTTTCCCCGGGTTCACCCGGGGCGGATCTCGACGGTGTTCGGTGCTTCCCCCTCTGTGCCTCCTCATTCCAAGCCACACTGGGTGCGTCTCAATACTCTGACGTGGCTCCCTATCCTCTTCGCCTCAGCTTCAACTGTACCGTCTATAACCCTTCACTGTGAACATGCCTTTCCCTACAGACCCGTTGCTCCCAGATAAGATGTCATGAAAGGAGATGAAGGGAGAAAAAGCAGCCATGTTGGCCGATTGAGATGCGCCGACGGGGGTTATTTGCCTGTCCACACACACACACACACACACGCACGCACGCACACACCAACCCCCCTCTCGCCTGCACCTCAACCAACGTGGCCATAACCGAATAATCGATGGGGCTCTACGCTGGAGTAAATAAACCTGGGCTGTGGGCCTGCGACTGCAGCGATCGATATGACAGCCTCCAGGTGCAGCCTAAAAGGGTTGTCTTGATAGATGCAGAGAGGGTAGTTACATGAAGAGAATAACGCCGGGGAAGGGGCAGCGAGCTGCTTGACTGTATGGATTTGAATTCAAACCATCGTGTGGGGGGAATAACCTGTGTTGTGTTGTGCTGTATGTGTCTTTTCATGTTGGAATGGGTCGTTTGGGAGGCGCATGTCCAGTCTGCGCTGTGGGCTGCATCGAGCAGCGTAGGGACTCCATTTGACTGCTGAGACACGGGCAGCTGGGAAATGCAAATGTTGGCTCTAAATTCAGTTCAGACCAGACAATCTCTCGCTTTCTCTCTCACTCTCTCTCTCCCTCCCTCTTTCAAACACACACACAGGCGCGCGCACACATACACGCACACACACACAAACACATTTTGTGTCTGTGCGTGGGTCATCAGGTTACAGCAATAAATGAGGACTGGGGAAAACTGAGACAGCCAAGCTGGTGCCAATGCGCAGCCCAAAAAACTGCTGCTCGCACCCCCCCACAGCAGTAGCCGTCATGCGTTACATTTTCCCATTAAATGTCAGCCACTGCGTCTGTCTGCACCAAAAACAACTCGCTGCTGAGCACCTCCGACTAAACACATCGAATGGCCGGGCTGAGTGTGAATGTGCGCCAGCCAGCACAATTTTCATAGCAGCAGGGTCAGATTTTACTACTAGCCGCGGCATGTCACGTCAGCGATCACAAATTACGCGCACGTAGACCTTGAGTAGAGCAGACAGATGCAGACAGACACATTTTGGGTGATAAAAGCGAACATTTAAGACCAAAGAGCCCCGAGCGACGCAGAGGAATCGATGACATCATGTCTGTAGGGGGGGAGGGTGTCGTTTCACGAGACGCTGTTGTCGTGAAAACAGATGCTCGTCTAGCCGCGGGTTGCAGAGTTGAGTATTTGCTGCTGGAGGTGAACCAAGGCGCTCGGATCCTCATATGCACTGTGAACGACGCGCCTGTCGCCACATCAAGTCAGACATGCAGCATTCGCGCGCGCGCGCACGGCACGCACGCACACACACACTCACACACGCACACCCTTCATATAGGATATCTGCCATTGAAAAAACAACAGATTCCCCTCCCCATATTTCATCCCAGTGTAGTGGCGCAGAGTCCGGTGTGCAGAAACTCAACAAATATACACATACGTGCCATCCACCGCGATGGAGTGTGAGCCTGGGTACCAATTTGTTCACCCATCATCAGCATTGATCGGGAATGTGCACAAGCCAGCAACCCTCCGCGTGAAAGGTGGAAACGAGCAGAACAAAAATAATTGGGGCTGGATATATTTGTGGGAAAAGCAGTGACATATCATACAACACAGTCAACCAGATTCAGCTAGAACTGTCGTGTGGTGCTCATCCCTCCGGTCTGTGCAGGGTTATATCAGGTGACGGTGAGAAGTAGGCGAGGAGCCGGGGTGAATGGGTTTAATAGGGACGGGGTGGAGGGGGTGGAGTGGGGGGGGGAGTAGACTGCGCTTGGGGTTTTTAGACCGATTTCCTCTGATCAAGATCACAGGTACGCTTACCTCCACACTTGTCCCATCTGAAAGATGTGGATGACCGTCTGCCAGACCCATACGGAGAGGAGGCAGCAGCGGTCTCTCTGCGTGCCAAAGCCAGCCGTGGTCCTCCTGCTGCTCAGCCCTTCCACGGTGCCCAGTCCGCCCCCGGTGTAATCCTGCACGAACCACCTGAAGCTCAGAATCTGGACCAGAACCGAGGGGACGAGCACGAAGAACAGGGTCAGGCCCGACCAGAGGTAGTCCTGCTTGTGGTAGTAGTCGATGGCCAGCCACAAGTCGGTCCCCACGTCCCAGAAAAAGACCAGGAGCGCCAGGACAATCCACAGGCAGTCCAACCAGAGGCGCTCCTCCTGCGGCGGTCGCACCGTTTCTCTCCCCTTCCCCTTCCCCCGGAGGTAATGCAGGCACGCGCTCCGGCACCCCCAGTAGCACGACGAGGTGTTGCAGCAGTGGCAGATGTGGAAGGAGCTGCCCTCCCGCGGGTTGTCCTCGCCGGTCCCCACCACCTCGTCCAGGTTGTGCAGCTGAGCGAAACCGGTGACGACCCCGCGACCATCGGATTTCGCTGCCATCTTGCTCTCTGAAGCTCCCACCTCCGGCTTCCGGGGTTCGTGACGACACTTCCCTGACACCTGTTTTCCGAGTGCACCCCAAATGTGGGAGCCATCTAAAGTCGGGGTGGCAGCGCGGCGGCGTCGCTCGGTTGGTCCCCAGATTGCGCTCCGGTGGCGTCACCGACGCAGCCCATCTTCCCTCCGTCCAAGCCGCAGCTGCTCTCACCTGTCTTCACTGGTTAATCCGCAGGGTTCAGGATCAAGTTTATCCTTAAAAGGCTGCTGTGTTTTTGATACCCGTGTGTGTCGCGTGTGTGGACAAGCCCTTTCGTGTCGCGCTGCGTTTTCCCCGCTCTGCAACTCTCCGCCAGCTGCAAGGCAGAGCGTCTCTCCTCTCCTCACTCACTGTCCCACGACGACGCAATTCATCCGGTCCACACCTCCCTCTCTCACTCTCTCCCCCTCTCTCTTTCTCTCTCTCTCTCTCCCTCCCTCTCTCTCGCTCTCCTTTCTCCCTCAACGTGGTTGCCACCTAGTGTCTCGTTTGAAGCCTATGTGAGGGGGTATAAATGATGTAATGCTATACCGGATAAGCGACGTATATTTTAACCCTTCACACATCAGAATCCCTTGCCATGGTGAATCATCACAGGTTTTAGTGTCGGCAGGCAAAGCACAAAGCAACACTGTGAATATTCCGTCCATTTATGGGTGTTGTGCCATATGTCCTTGAATGGTAAATATGTTAAATGGACTGCACTTATATAGCGCTTTTATCCAAAACGCTTTACAATGGCCTCTCATTCACCCATTAACAGATAATGGCAGCAGCTGCCATGCAAGGTGCTAGCCTGCTCACTGGCAGCAATTTGGGGCTCAGTGTCTTGCCCAAGGACACTTCGACATGCGGACATGAGGAGCCGGGATTCTAAGTTCCTTCTTCTGTCCCCCTGGAGGGTCATATTGTATTGCACTGTTCCTTTTTTTAATTTAACTTTTTATCATCTTATAAATTATTATTATTCTGTTGTTGTTGTTGCTTCTTGAGCTGAATGCTGTTTGGGGGGAGCTGTCCAGTGCTGAAATGGTGCTGAATTCATTCCAGGGGAAAATCTCTCGGACCGGTCATATAGCCAGAACACAAGCATTTTACTCCCTTTTACTTGTATGAGGGACGTAACAATGAAGACATCTTGAATATTGAAGACCTTTAGGTGTAGTTGCTTTGCTTTGGACATTCTGCCTTTAATGTGAAGATGTGTACGATGTGTACGATGAAAAAGAGCAATATGCAATTATCAGTAGCCTATACACAATTCTCTCCAATGCTCTGTCACACTCACTCACAAATAAACAAACAAGCAAACACACACACGCAGGCACACGCGCACACTATGGGGGGTGATTTGTGCCACACACACACACACACACACACACACACACACACACACACACACACACACACACACACACACACACACACACTAACAACATCCACTTTCTTCGATTTGGGCTGGGGCATTGCTTTTTTTCCGTGCGAACGTTACGCCTCTTGAGCTGAAGGCTGGTTTTTGGGGAGCTGTCCAGTGCTGAAGTGGTGCTGAATTCTCACCAGGGGAAAATCTCGCTCGAACTCTCATAGTTTATCTCACTGAATGAATGTGTGTGTGTGTGTGTGTCTGTGTGCGTCTGTGTGTGTGTAAGAGAAAGAGAGCACTTGAAACACGATATATATGTTTTTAGCATCCTAGGCCCAGACTAGATGGTTTATATGCTTGTTTATGCCCCAAAGGTCTCATTCAGATTTGTTGTAGGCCGACATAGACTATTGCTGCTACAGCCTACAGACAGAAAGAGCCCCAAAAGAACATATAGTTCAACACCTCGATTAAGGGTCTGTCTGCAACCACCAGAAACTACAGACTTTTATTCTGCTTTCTCTTCTCCCTAGCTCCTAAAGGACGTCGCAATTTAAATCCTCAACGCCTGCTCCACCACCGGGGAGGAATTACCGGGATTAACGGTATCTACCACAATCTCATTCCCTAACAATCTGTCAGGGTTAACAGGTCGTAAACTGCAGCATGTAGCTCTGCCTGATGTGATTTCATAAATCTGTACCATAGAGCGACCTAGTTAATTGACTTTGCAGCTCGCGGGAGAAGGCTACAATCAAAGAGGCTAGACCACGCGCACCTCGTCTATTTCTAATTTATCACAGCGGGGGGTCCCCACACAATGATAGGGGTTTCACTATTGGTCTCAACGGCCATTTTAAAGCAGTGCAGTCGCTTCTATGTGACGTGTGTGTCTGCCCGTCCGTGTGTGTGTCCATTCGCTGTATGAGGCTTTTGACCAATCAGGAGTAGCAAATACCGTTGCACATCAGCAGAGGGCAGTAGCGGTTGCTCATAAACCTGCACTGCTTGCTTTGCCACCTGGGTCTGTATTTCTGCCTCCCCTCTCCCTAGTGCCTCTCTCTCTCCCTGCTATCTTCTAACCCGGTCCAGTGGATGCCCCACTGTCACCAGCAGACCTCCCTGAGTCCGATAGATACCCCTGTGTCTGCTATGGATGTTGTAGCATTTAGTTAACACACACACACACGTACACACAGACATACACCAGTCCACTTCCGGCTTTAGGCCCGGGCCTGGGCCCAGTCCCCATACTCTCACCCTAACCCGGGTCCGTATCCTTCCAACCCCCTCCCTACCCCTGACACCTGCCTCTACCTGGACCCAGGCACACTCACACACACACAGACATACACCAGTCCTGGGCTCAGATCCCCCTCCCCTCACCCTAACCCGGGTCCGTATCCTTCCAACCCCCTCCCTACCCCAACCCCTGCCTCTACCTGGACCCAGGCACACTCACACACACACAAACATACACCAGTGTTTGCCATGTCTCTCCTATGATGTTTTTAGCCTCTCTTACTCTGAAAATGTAATTTTATGTAATTTATTGCTTTATAAATGTTCTTAGCCGGTAGATGTTCCTTTCCCCGCCTTAGTTCCTGTCCCGGTCCTCACTCTGGTCCCAGTACCTGCCCTAGTCCCAGTTCCAGCCCCGGTTCCTGTTCCCTTGTGTCCTAGTCACCTCTGCCCTTGTGTTGGTGTCTTGTTTGGAATCTCTCAACCCTCAACCTCCCCACCATAAGAAGGTTAGAATCAAACCTGAGCCTAATAGCCTACAGTATAATGGCCACAAATTGCTCAATGTTCTTATTGTGCCCAGTGTGAATGATTGAATTTAGGCTATAAATCATAACCTGAATGTAGTCCCACACACTTTAGCCTAGACTGGGCTGTGTATTTCCTGTAAGCGGAGCTTTTTTATCATACAGAGAGCCCAGTTGGTGTCAGCTGGAAGTCCTATTTCAGAGTAGAGAGGGCATTTCACAGGTTTGTTTGATGAGGAGCGTTAAGTCACCGTGCGGAGCCACTGCAGCGAGTAAGCCCCATTAAACGAGGCTCAGATCCATGGACCGCCGTGGGTGTGCGGCCAGTCCACAGTGGGGCCGCATGCAGCATCACAAAAGTCACTACGGGTGGACACTTAGCCTCACCCCGACACACTTAGCCAAGCCACTGAAGTGAACCATTTGTAGCCTTTTGTTAAAAGGTTCCACATAGAACCCTGAGGTGTTCACAGGCGGAACCCTTTTCAGGTCAGTAAGGTGCTTTTTGGAAGATCTACATCAGTTGATGGAATTTGCGCCAAATCCTCCTCCTACAGTATAGGCCTAGGCTATAGCATGATGCTAAACATTAGCAGCCCCCACCTTCTCCCCACCCAACAAACCACATGAAACTTTGATGAAGGCAAATAGAGCAGCCTAGGCTATCATAGCTCTTGAGCGCGCGAGGTTCATCACAGCACGTACAGTATGTAGTGTGCGCTAAATAATGCAAAAGGATATATAGTACATCCGGAAAGTAAGGATATATAGTACATCTGGAAAGTAAGGATATATAGTACATCCGGAAAGTAAGGATATATAGTACATCTGGAAAGTAAGGATATATAGTACATCTGGAAAGTAAGGATATATAGTGCATCTGGAAAGTAAGGATATATATTACATCTGGAAAGTAAGGATATATAGGCATCCGGAAAGTAAGGATATATAGTGCATCTGGAAAGTAAGGATATATATTACATCTGGAAAGTAAGGATATATAGGCATCCGGAAAGTAAGGATATATAGGCATCCGGAAAGTACTCACACAAAACACAAACCATGATGATTGAAAAGTGTTTGAAATTCTGAGTTCATGAATTCCATTTCTAGGCTACTAGAATATCAGATATTGACAGAAGACCGATGTAATTTATATATTTAGATTTTAACAGGTCTACCTTATTGGGAAGATAGGGAGACTAAAGGTGCAGTATGTGGTTTGGTTCATAAGCAAGTTTTGTTATATTTTTTGCAATACTCATCCCGACAGCAATCCATAAAGAGCTCTGACACTAAATAAATGTATAATCTATGGAAGTTGCAGGACTGTAATAAGTGTCCAATCATTTTGAGTTGCCAACTTGAAATGATTGGATGGCTTACCTGCCTGTCAACCTTTCCACCTGAATGTCATTTGTTTTCCCCCAGTTTGGAGGAGTGGATTTGGAGGAAGGCCTAAAGAGAGGGGCAGGGATTTTATTAGTTGCATTTTTCAAAATCTTAAAAAAAAAAAAAAAATATATATATATATATATATATATACAAATCTAGCAGGAAATCACAATCTGGTACTGCAACTTTAATAAAGTTATTTGTCAAAGAATGTGGCCCACAGCGAAGCACAACCTGGCACTTTTCTGTCATTGACTTTTCCTATGTTAAATGCAATTATTGTAAGTCGCTTTGGATAAAAGCGTCAGCTAAATGACTGTAATGTCATTTAGTCCAATTCATCCTAAAAATATTTAGGTAGGCCACCCTGTATTCACAAAGAAATGCAAAAACGCTTTCACCCAAAGTCTATTCCTGTTTTCGCTAAACATTTATTATTGAGGGAGCAACAGATCATCTCCTTACTGACATGGCGTCCTGTTGAATAAAACATACTCTATTTCTTTTGTGAAAATATGCTCTGAAAGCTCTTTTTCTGCACACCATCATCCTTTGCGAACGAGGGGAAAAAGTAACAGCAATGCAGCTTTTCCTCAGACGAAGGACAGCTATTTGGTTTGCAAAGCAGCGCTGCAGGGTCCTCGCATTCAATTGAGCACTGGCATCTTCATAGTGCCCGACACAGGCTCCCCAGCCTCTGTGATGTGGGCTGGCAAGACAGTGAGGGCTCCATCTATCGCACAGACAGCCTTGCAACTGAAGCACACTGGGCTGACTTCTAATACATCACCTCAGCCGTCCGAGGCAGACATGCCGACTGATGAAACAAACGTGCCGACTGCAGCCTCAGCTGTGCTGGGCCATCTGCTCCGCCTCTCTGAATCAGATGTGTCCTCATCTCCAACTTTTCCTCCAAATGTTTTGGAGATTCTCTCATTCAAGGTGTGTGGGTTTTCCCCTGGAAGAGTGGATGAGAGGCTTGATGGAACTTAGTTGGGCTTAGCCCTCACAGGGATGGGAGGCGTGATATCATCCACTGTTCCAAGGGAAAACCACACACCTTGAATGTGCGAATCCCCAAAACATTGTTGAACACAGCCACACAAATTAGATAAGATAGATAGATAGATATATAGATGCCTAATTGACTACCCTGCAAACAAATTTTGCTTTGCACTGGCCCTTTATTGGATATTGTATGGTTTAACAATGCCTCTATCGCCCCCTGATGCTCAGTGTCTGTACTGTAGCTGCTTTACAGTAGGCTTAGACAAAGTCATCAACATTCAGATAATCTATTTTATTTAATAAAAACTTTAGTATGCATATGTTATGAAACATAATGTTATTATGAGTCCCCCTACAGGTGGGAGATTGACCATCTGTTGTCCTGGTCCTGTCCTGTCCAAAACAACCTGGAGCTCAGTGCTCTAAAGACAGTGGAGATGGTTGTGGACTTCAGAAAGACCCCACCCCCACCCTCATCACCCTGGGTGACTCCCCAGTCGAGTCCATCCGCTTCCTGGACACCATCACCTCCCGTGTCCTCAAACAGGAGCTAAACATCAGGTCCCTCGCCAATAAGGCACAGCAGAGGATGTAGAAGCCAAAGAAGTTCAACCTGCCAAAGCCAATGATGGTACACTTCTACACCGCCATCATGGAGTCCATCCCCACCTCCTCCATCACCATCTGGTACGCTGCTGCCAGTGCCCAGGACAAGAGCAGACGGCAGCGTTTCATTCGTTGTGGTCCACCCCTCCCACCCTCATCACAAACTCAAACCACTCCCCTCCAGCAGGAGGCTGCGGTCCATCAGAACCAGAACCTCTAGGCGCCAAAACAGTTTCTTTCCAACTGACCTCATCAACATGGCATAACACCTCTACTGACACTGTGTCAGTCGGAAAGTCGTCTCAACGCCAGACCCATGAGAGTTCATTCACTGATACACTACGTACGCTACGCTAACTACGTTACCGCATGCTGCAGATCTCTCTATGGGTCTGGGACAATTAAAAAAAACACTAAAAAGTTATCTATTTTTTTTTGCAAAACTGTAGCTGAACCGTCACTAGGCCATGAAGACTGCAGCCAAGATTTGGGTTGTTATAGCAAGAATCGGTGCGCCGCCGCTCGTGAACGCACTGATGAAGTCCAACCTCCATTTTCCCCAGTTTCAGCCAAGTCACAAGCATGGTTTGGTTTCGAATAGAGAATTCAACCGAAGTAAAACACATTATTTCAGTAGAAAACACTTTTCAAATGGTCGTTCGTCACAAGCACACACAAAAGGGCTACAGAGGAATTAAACACACTTTAATCAAACAAGGCCTAAAACGGGGTCAGCGACCTTAATGGGTTGGGGGGTGAGTAACACTTCATTTTCCCCCATTCTGAATTTGTATGCACCAATGTGTGCCTGCCTGTCTGCTACTAATAAATACATGTATTTAATAGTAGACATGTATTTAGTTAGTCATTTCCATGTAATTTTGGTCAAAGCCAGGGAGCCAACTTAGGAACATTTATAACAGCCTAATAACAAAACATTTAGCAACTAGCAAGTATTTAACACATCCATTCAACCATAACACTCGTCAACTCATTTGCTTTCTCTTAGGGACTCGAATCACATTCCCGTTCACCGGTCCACAGCTGAGTCTGGGTGGTGATATTGGCCTCAGGCGTACAGGTGGATCAGATGAGCTAGGAATGCAGTCTGTAAAGAACATCAGACTATTTCCTCGCAGTAGCCTACAGCAATCGATGAAACTAAAACAATACGGCAAAAAAAAAACATTATTATCGGTCCAGTGCGGTCTCCCGTTATGTGGCTTCAGTCTTCCTACACACAGCGAAGGTCTGAGGACGAACCCAATAGTGACGAGTGACACGTTAGACTGCCCCCATACACTGGTCACTGCAGACCCACTGCTCAATATCTGATAATGTGAATGATTTGGGAGGGGTACAGGAGGGGGAGGGGATCAGGAGCTCATGACCCCCTCCCGCCCCCCCCCCTCCTCCTGAGGTCAGAGTTCATGGTTAACAGGGGGGTCACTGGGTCTGGATGATGATGATCTGTTCCACGGTGTCACCCGAGGAGGACGACCGCAGCTGCTCCACCAGCGCGCGCAGGGTGTCCGGGTTGATCCCGGCCCGGGCGATGGTCTCGGCGTCCAGGTCCGGGTTCGGGGCGGGCGGGTCGGCCTCGCCGGCGTCGGGGTCAGGTTTAGGGATGACCAGGTTGACGTTGGAGAGGTTGAGGCAAGTGGTGCTTGCGTCACATCTACTGGGGCCGGATTCGGGGGTGTCTGAGTCAGGACCAGGGGGGGTGGGGGCCAGGCGTGTACCCGAGGCGGAGGGGCCCAGCCGTGAAATGAGCCCCTGGTGATCAATGGGGATTTTGAGGTGGCTGGACCCGTCCGGTACCGGCTCTGCGTGGTGACCTGCAGACCGAACACACACACACGACGGTTTGTGAAAACACATCATTGAAGTCACGGACAACTTGATTGAGATATACATATATATATATATATATATATATATATATATATATATATATATACACACACACACACACACACACACACACACACACACACACACACACACACACACACACACAGCTTACCGGCATGCACCCTCTGCTGATGTCTCAGCATGTTCCTGACGCTTATGAAGCTGTTTCCACAGAACTCACACGGCACGATACCTTCTGCGGAGAAAACGCACCGTTACACACAACAAGAACAAACACACACACACAAACACACACATACTAAAAGCAATCGTTTACTGCAGGTAGCGCATAATCTTCAGCTAAGGTGGCCTTGCCTCCATGGGTCCATCTTGTTCTGATCATCTCTATCCGATGTTTCTATTCTCTTAACCGTGTTAGCTTCTTGTTTACACTAGCTTTTTAGGAGGCTACCTTTACAACGCTCCTTCCTTCCTCCACCTGTCCTATTTATGTCCATGTCTGTCCTCATCAAGCGGTCCCACATGTCTCTACTCTCTGTCTCCTCACTGCTGGACTGGGAACCTTCTGGAAAAACAGTCGCTCCATTGACAAGATTTTAATGACAATAGTTGTTATCATATAGCAACATGCAGTCCTATCTTTGTTTGTGAAGCGGACTCACCTTTACTGTGGGAACGTAAATGCTTGTTCCGTTCTGATACCGAAGAGAAACGTTTGTCGCAGTGCGAACATGCGTGTGGAGTCTCGCCTGAAACACACACACACACGAGCACACACACACACAGTCAAGATTAACAAATCAACACACCTACACACACTGTTACAATAGGTGTTGCGATGCACCGAAAGGCGTGTTGTGTTGGTCTCACCGGTGTGTTTTCGTGAATGGGCGATGAGGGAGGAGGAGACGGAGAAGGACATGCCGCATGTGTCACACTGGTACGGCTTCTCCCCCGTGTGCCGTCTGCGGTGGTAGATGAGGGTGCTGGTGTGGGCGAACGCTTTCCCACAGTCTTCACACACGTAGGGCCTCTCTCCGCTGTGTAGCCTGCAGGATGACACACACACACACACACACACGTCATACACTTTCTGACACCTCTATTCCTCTCTCTCACACACACACACATCATACATACACACACACACACACACACACACACACACCTCATACACTTTCTCACACCTCTATTCCTCTCTCACACACACACACGCACACGCACACGCACACGCACACACACACACACACACACACACACACACACATCATACACTTTCTCACACCTCTATTCCTCTCTTACTCACACACACACACACACACACATCACACACACACACACACACACACACACACACACACACACACACACACACCATACACTTTCTCACACCTCTATTCCTCTCTCACTCACTCTCACACGTGCGCTCACGCACACACACACACACACACACACACGTCATACACTTTCTCAAACCTTTCTCTCTCTCACACACACGCACACGCACACACACACACACACACACACACACACACACACAGCCAAACCTGCAGTGTATCTTGAAGTTTGAGGAGGTGGCGAACTGGAGGCCGCAGTCCTCACATCGGTACGGCTTCTCCTCCCCGTGGTACATTCTACAGTGGGACACCAGCTGACACTTCTGCACAAAGCTCTTATCACACTGGCTGCAGGCAAAGCGCTTCTCTCCTACAACAGAGAGAGAGAGAGAGAGAGAGAGAGAGAGAGAGAGAGGGAGGGAGAGGGAGAGGTGTGAGTATGTTCCTATCTTTCTTTTTTTGCGGCCAACAATAGGGATGCTCCCTCTTAATCACCTATTGTATTTTAGATTGCTATGCTTGCACTTTGCCTTCAGCACTAGATTATGCTCTTAGTCACTTGTTTTAGAAAGAAGATGCACTTGTGAGTTCTGGCGAGTAGTAGTACATTGGCTTTTCCTACGTTAAATGCAATTATTGTAAGTCGCTTTGGATAAAAGCGTCTGCTAAACGACGGTACTGTAATGTAATGCTTAGTGTAATGCACGGTCTCACCTGTGTGTATACACAGGTGGGTCTTCAGTTGGTTCCCCTGTCTGAACTGTTTGGGGCAGATGGGGCACTGGAACGGCTTCAGCCCTCTGTGAATGCGCATGTGTCGGCGGAGGCTGCTGTACTCGGAGAACACCTTCTTGCACTCGGAGCACGCTGGCCGCTCTTTGACCCGCCTCCTTTTCCCTCGGTCTTCCTCCCCCTCCTCCCACTCTCCGTCGCTCAGGCGGTTCTCCTTCAGCTTGCCCCTCCCCCTCCCTCCCCCCCTGCTTCCTCTCGTTCGCTTGGCGGGAGAGCCAGAGGGGGAGGGGCTCCGTTCTGAGATGCTCCGCCCCATCTTTATGGCCTGGAGGTCGAAATCCACAAACGACAGCTCCTCTCTTTTGACCTCCACCCGTCCTCTCCCTCGCCCCCTGCGCCGGCCCCTCCCTCTCTGGGTCTGGCCGGGCGGGGTCGCAGTCGGGTCGCCGGGCGGGGTCTTGGGTTTCCGACCCCTCTTTCCGCCGCCGCCGCCCCTCCGAGGAGCCGACGGCGCGGCCGGATCGGTCGGGACGTACTCCGGGTCGTCCTCGTTGTCCCGCGCCGCTTCCCCCTCGCCCTCCGCCTCCCCGTCCTCGTCCGCCCCCGGGGAGGGGCCGGAGGGCGGGGAGTCCGCGAGGCCGGGAGGGGAGGGGGGGCCGGGTGAGGCCGGGGGGGAGGGGACGGCGGGCTCGGGCTCGGGCTCCGTCGCCGCTTCTGATTGGTCGGAAGCCTCTGGCCTAGACGAATGAAGAGTTGGGTCCATGTACCGCTCCACCGCCACCATTCCGAGAAACACGGCCGCCTTACGCACGACCTCCGATGTTTCACTGTTGACGTGGAAACGACAAAAGCACCGTCAAAAAGGACAACAAGATTAGACAGAACACTGCATCATGGACACTGATATCAATCTGGTATCTGATTAATTAACGTACAGACAAAAAAAATGTTTATCCTCAGGTCGAATCAGTCGTGGAGAAGTTAGGTGGTGTTGAGGGTCCGAAATTTACTTTTTAGCCCACCAGCCACATGTCTAGTCGATGACAGTTTCTACCCGCTAAATGCAGATATTTTGTTGCAAAAAAAAGTCACCCACAAAGTGTCAGGTGGCTTCTGGAATGTCAAATAACCGCTTGGCGGGTGTTGATTTCAGAGTCTGTGCTGCTGTATCGCGGCCTTTGTCTTACCTATCGATGCTCATCTCCCCTGTGTAGGCGAACTCTAGCAGCTTCTCTAGAGCGTGTTGGCTGACCAAGTCGGGGTCAAGGGTCGTGTCCTGGTGAGTGCCTTCAGACAAGCAAGAGAAGAACTGGCTGAACGCCGCCAGGACGTTCCTGTGCGCTCGAAACGGCACGCCGCCCACGGTGATTGTGATGTCACACAGGAAGTCGGCCTCTCTCTGCTGACGCAGCCGCTCCAAGAGGAGCTCGCCGTGAGCTCGCTGAGACATGAGTGCTTCCAGGTCACCGAGGGTCAACTGAGGAAGACAGAGTCCACAAGATACACGGTTGAGCACAACAGACTGGAGAGACAGTGGGACACAATGGACACACGTGGCCTACCCATAGTGCATTGCAGATTAGGATTAGACAGAATCCTAGGCTGGCTTCTGAATCGCGTACGTCTTTTGCTGTCCCAAGAAAGTACGTACTTTGCACGCAGTATGCATCCAATTGAGACATACTACCTTGTCATAACAATGCGCCTTGAAATATGACCAAATCCGTCACAGTCCATAAGGCGACGTTCGTCCACAGCTGGGATTCATCATCAGCGCCTCTGGCGCGACTCGCACATGTGACATAATTTCTGGTCAGAATATTGCAAAATACGACCGGATGTATTACGACATCCTGGTATTTTTGCCATACTGTATTGGGACATACTACACCAATTTTTGGCATACTATATGGTATGGAAGTACGCGATTCAGAACGCAGCCCTACTGTTAGGATAATGTAACAAAAGCTTTATTGGTATCAGGTCCATAAAAGTACATAGAAAGACACAAGACAGTTAATGACACTAATACATTCAGGCTCTTCAACCAGTGTTCCCTAAGCCTGGGTGTGTATCAGGAACAGCTCATCGCAGGTTAGACAGAGCTACTGTATGTGATTATCTGACTCATCCAGACGTTTTATACATTTATACATCAAATTCTTTAAGAGTGCATGAAAGGACTCCAGCAGTGACATTTCACTCGCACTACACCACCTGGGTCATTTAAGGAGTGTCACTGCATCATTATAAGCTACTTGAAGCCTCTGGATACTAGTCTTTTTATAGCATGACCACAGGGGGGCAGTACAGAGTGGAGTACATAATGCTCTTAACAGAGACACCTTCACTCCAACTGAACACATGCCAACCCTTCACTCCAACTGAACACATGCCAAACCTTCACTCCAACTGAACACATGCCAACCCTTCACTCCAACTGAACACATGCCAACCCTTCACTCCAACTGAACACATGCCAACCCTTCACTCCAACTGAACACATGCCAAACCTTCACTCCAACTGAACACACGCCAAACCTTCACTCCAACTGAACACATGCCAAACCTTCACTCCAACTGAACACATGCCAAACCTTCACTCCAACTGAACACATGCCAAACCTTCACTCCAACTGAACACATGCCGAACCTTCACTCCAACTGAACACATGCCAAACCTTCACTCCAACTGAACACATGCCAAACCTTCGCGCAAGAGTGTTGGCTTGGGCATACATCCTGGGCATTGCCTGTATATGTCTACATCACCTGTCAACTGATCAGTAATAAAATGACCAAGATATTTAACCTTGTTACAGAACTCAAGATTATTGTCTGATAACTTGAAATCGGGGAACTACTGATATTTATCCTCTTTGGTTCTACATTTTAATACAGCTCTATTACTAGCATTGTATACAATGTCATGCTGCACACCATACACAGCACAGATAGATACCAATACACACCAACACTGCTTGGACTAAATATCACAAGGTCATCTGCATACATAAGATGGTTCACTAGCAGGTCACCAATCATGCATCCAGTACTACAGGCTGTCAGATGTCTTGACAGATCATCAACATATATATTAAACAGCACTGGGGACACAGTTATACCTTGTCTTACTCCATTACTGACCCCAAACGGGGAAGACTACAGCCTGCATATACAACATGCGTGGGCGTACCAGTAAAACAGGATTCTGATTATGTACCCACGCACCCCTCGTTGGGTCAGCCTTTTGTGATTGATACGGGGGAAGACTTTAGAAGCATCTATAAAACACATAAAGACAGATTAAATTTGCTCTCTATAATTGATAAATACTAAACGTTACATTATATAATTGCCCCTATGTATTTGGCTTGCTAACCACCATCTCTGCCCATTTCAAACGGCGGCCTGTTGGGAGTAAGAAAGTAAGAAACCAGCGTTTCTCTCTTTGAGCCCAGTAGGCTATGAGATTCGAACTAATGTTGACAGTAAATAAAAGTTCCTTCAAACGACTGAAACAAATCAACGTTTGTGTCTGCAGTCCTTTCGCAAAACACAAAGATTAGCAGTAGGCTAAATAAAGGAGCACTCGTTTCAAATATACTTAGTTTAGAAGGAAGCTGAAAAATAAACACTTGGGGAAATGTTTCCCAGCTATAGGCTATTCGTATCCAGCTAGGTTACCTTAATTCGTCTGTAAGAACGTGCATAACAATGTGCTCTTATTTCGAAAGGTTGATGAGGGGCACGCCGCTCCCTATCTATGGGTTAAAATTTGGACATGCGGTCGCATACAAGTCAGTGGACTCCGTCGTCAATAAAATACAATGAATCAACAAAATACAGACATTTTGGCCGTATAGTTTAAAAATCGTAACAGAAAAGGTACCTTATTTCATAAGAGCTCTCCTTGGTCCGCCATTTTCGGGTGTCGTCATTCACACGCGGCAAAAGCATCTCGCGAGATAATCGGCACACAGATCCAGAACACCCAAGTGGCTTAAAATCTTATTGCATGAAATGAATATAAACATGAAGAAATAAGGTTGATTATATTGTCACAATGTACATAATTGATAGATAGAATACCTCCTTTTTGAAAAAAAATATTAATTCAATGACAAATGTCTGATATTGTTATTGAAGAGAATAAAGACTGAGCTGAACTAATTGGGTGGGTTTATTAATCAATGGGAAAAATCCACACCCTGGCATCCTGGTAACCAGTCTGGGTCTGGGAGCTGGTCTGGGTTGGGGCAGGTAGCTGGTCTGGGCCTGGGGCTTGGACCGGTAGCTGATCTTAGATAATGATGACTATTTGTGACCATTTCTAGTTCTGGATGAACCAAAATCTAAGACCAAAATCCTAAATCTAAAATGGCAGTGTAATTCCACACACCGCCACAAGAGAGCAGAGTAGAGCGCACTCAGAAGTCGATTGCGCAATCGCCTGGTAGCTTTAAAAGCACTAAAAATCCTCTCAGTCCTCGCCGGGCGCAGTGGCGTGCGCCTGTAATCCAAGCTACTGGGAGGCTGAGGCTGGCGGATCGTTTGAGCTCAGGAGTTCTGGCCTGCAGCGGACTATGCCGATCGGGTGTCCGCACTAAGTTCGGTATCGGTATGGTGCTCCTGGGGGAGCCCGGGACCACCAGGTCGTCTAAGGAGGGGTGCACCGGTCCAGGTCGGAAACGGAGCAGGTCAAAGCCCCCGTGCCGCTCAGTAGTGGGATCGCGCCTGTGAATAGACGCTGTAGTTCAGCCTGAGTAATACAGCGAGACCCAGTCTTTTTTGTGGTTTTTCAAATGACACTTTTTTTTTTTACAAGTCGGACAGATCTCTTTTTATTAATTTAATATAGTGGACAAAGAGACAACCATTCTCACAGAACCGTGCTCCATAAAGAAAAATGAATATTTATGACCACATTGATTTAAGAAGACATTGATTCACAGCTTGCAGTCTTTAATGGTAAGTTACGTTGTGTGTATTTTGCCTAGTTTTAACGTTTTAAGCAGGAGAACATGGAGGAGAAAGTACAAGAAATGAAGACACGCGACCGCCTCCTACTGGTGAACTGTGATTATTGCCTGTGCTTTTTCTAACACTTCCTCGAAAGCTCCAATAGTAGACAGTGTTGTTCTAGTGATGATTGAATTTCTAAATGCTCTTTCAAAGTCCTAAATCACATGCATGTAAACTCAACAACACAAGGCTGATCCTGCACAAAATAACACGTACTTTTGATAATGTTCAAAATAGGCTATATTCAAGTAGCCTAAGGATACTCCACATACAGTATCACGTTGTTATTGGTGTGGGTCTTTTAATTGTGACTGCTCGTTTGAATGTCAAACTAGATTCAAGATGCTTTATTTATTACATCCATTAAATTATTGGGTTCCGTCTCCTCAGCCTTGCAGCAACAATAGGATAAAATACAAGGTGATGATGTCCTATGTAGGCTACTCTCTCTTTATCACATCAGAATAATTATGAATGCTTCTGAATGCGGTCATGATATATTTAGTCAAATATACGGGTAAATATATTATGGATGACTAATTTCAGTCACCTTGAATGATCTAGCTATAAGGGTGGTGTGTTATTTGCACAGTTTACGCACCAAGTTGGGCGGAACACTATTTCCTAATTTCACTTGTTCCTTTCGGCATGTTTTTGTAGACGGACCTTGCTCTCGCTCGACCTGTCAAACAAACGACTGAGAGGTAGCTACTATCATATCATCATTTTATTTTGGTCAATCATATTGCGCTCTTAATTACCGGTAGAGTATAATATAACTGCATTGATGTATATGATTGCCTTCACATATTGCATCTCAAAAATATATAAATTCCGGCATTCAAAGCTACTTCCGTGAGCATCGCTAGCATAGCACTGTCAATAGCTGCAATATTTGTCCAGCTAGTAAGATAAGCTTTTAGTCATTCCAATAGAACAGCAGTGTTGCAAACTAGCTAACTGTAGCTAGCTGTTGTACATGGTTGGACGTGACATAAAAGGTCCTTGAATCCGTATGACGTGTTCCTGTAAATAGAGAGGCTATAACATATATGATCATCACCTGGTAGACGAGCTGACAGTGCTTCACAAAATGACATCAAAACAACGAATTTACTTCAAGCATTGTCATTAACAAAGTGCAATCTCACAGTGTGCTTGACCCAGACACTTCATTTGCGACACACAGAACGTCCCTCAAGCCTGCGTCCTGTCACGATTCTCTTATCCAGCTAGATACCCTGCACCTGTTCTCGGGAATGGAGTTTGCCGAGCTGATAAAGACCCCTCGGGTGGACGGGGTGGTCCTCCGCCGTCCCTTCATGCCCACCGTGGAGGGGACCCTGTGTCTGACGGGACACCACCTCATCCTGTCCTCCAGACAGGACAACACGGAGGAGCTGTGGCTGCTGCACTCCAACATTGACTCCATAGAAAAGAGGTGTGTCGTGGAGAGATAGCCCAAACATGCTGCCAGTGGTGTAGCCTTAGGAAAGCCTTAAGGTCTTAGCCTTCAAGCTAAGTAGCGTCTTAGTAGAGTTGGGCTACCTACTTTCTTCTTACGCTAAATACTAGATACCCGATGTATCAATTCCATACTTTGACTGTAGCCCTATCAGATGTTTTGTGACAGTGCAAGCAGGGCCACTAATGACAAATTAGGAATGTTGATGATAATAAACCGTCGTCCTGCAGGTTTGTGGGGTCTCTGGGAGCTATCATAGTGAAGTGCAAAGACCTGAGGGTGATCCAACTGGACATCCCAGGCATGGAGGAGTGTCTCAACATCGCCAGCTCCATTGAGGTAAGAGAACTCGGCTTCAGCTGTGTGGTTCTCAATACACGTTCTGTCCATCTCTCTGCTTTTGCTGGCGTCCACACGACAGTGTCCCGTCAGTCAGCAACTTCCCGTGTCCAGTTAAAATGCATACTCAGCAAGTGGCGATGAGGGATGTCCTGTCCTCCATTTCGTGAATCTCTGTTTGTTTTGCCGGCCTATACATTGTTATTCTTCCCCCAGTAAAAAACGATGACTCATATCCTCTCCCGCCCCCCCAGGCTCTGTCCACGCTGGACTCCGTCTCGCTGATGTACCCGTTCTTCTACCGGCCCATGTTCGAGGTCATAGAGGACGGCTGGAACTCCTTCCTGCCCGAAGACACCTTCAAAGACCTGGAGTCCATGGTATGAATGTTTACACATCGTCCCGACTTACGCGTGACAGCGAAGGTGTAGCCTCTTGGTTTTTCACCCTCATTCCGCAAATTAAAGAGGAAGGAGAGTCACATTCCAGACAGGTCGAGCGATCAAATGATCAGTGAACTCGGCTAATACACAGCAGGACCAGAACGGGGACATTCTTTCCTTCGGAGAATGAGAAAGGAAGTTCATTCCAGAAAAATCTAATGATCAATGTACTGTATAGGTAATCTTGAAAAGAGAAAAACTAAGGCAGCTCTTCTGCAAAGTTAAAAAGTCTTCATTGCTTGGCTAGTTCATCATTAAAACATTAAAAAACCCACATGTTACGACCTACACAGGCCTTCGGCAGGGCACAGATGTATAAGTATAAGTAATCCTGTCTCTCTCTCTACACCTCCCTCTCCTCTCTCTATTTTGCTCTCTACTTGTCTCTGCCCTCCCCCCTCTCTCTCTCTTTTACTCTCTCTCTACTCGTCTTTTCCCTCCCCCTCTCTCTCTCTCTTTTACTCTCTCTTTACTCATCTTTTCCCTCCCCCTCTCTCTTCTCTCGTCCTCTCTCTCTCTACTCGTCTTTTCCCTCCCCCTCTCTCTCTCTTTTACTCTCTCTCTACTCGTCTTTGCCCTCCCCCTCTCTCTCTCTCTTTTACTCTCTCTTTACTCATCTTTTCCCTCCCCCTCTCTCTTCTCTCGTCCTCTCTCTCTCTACTCGTCTTTTCCCTCCCCCTCTCTCTCTCTTTTACTCTCTCTCTACTCGTCTTTTCCCTCCCCCTCTCTCTCTCTTTTACTCTCTCTCTACTCGTCTTTGCCCTCCCCCTCTCTCTTCTCGTCCTCTCTCTCTCTACTCGTCTTTGCCCTCCCCCTCTCTCTTCTCTCGTCCTCTCTCTCTCCCCTCCCCTCCCCTCTCAGACTGATGAGTGGAGGCTGAGTGAGGTCAACAGGGACTTCAGCGTGTGCTCCTCCTACCCTCCCCTGGTGGCCGTGCCCAGAGACATCGACGACGACACCCTGAAGAAGGTGGCCACCTTCCGCCACGGCGGCCGCTTCCCCGTCCTCAGCTACTACCACAAGAAGAACGGCATGGTGAGCGCACGGCATCGTGGGAAATGGAGTTCACAGACTGCTTTAAAAAAATAAAATAAAAAAAATAAAAAATGTATCCAGTGCATCTGCATCTCCACTGTTATTGTTGTGCATGTATAAACTTATTCTGATGTAGGCCGCTAGAGCGTACCTTAATAGTCTCTTCGTCTTAATAGTATATACTGTATCTCTAGGTTTTAATAGTATATACTGTATCTATAGGTTTTAATAGTATATACTGTATCTCTAGGTTTTAATAGTATATACTGTATCTATAGGTTTTAATAGTATATACTATATCTCTGAGGATTAAGGCTGTGTCTCGGGTGTCTGTGGACTTTTGTAGCCTTCTGTGGCATCGCTTGTTAAAATAGATTACAAATACAATTGGATTGGATCTGATTAGTACAACTGTGTTAGTGTGTGAGATGGTTGAGTATGAATGCACACTTTCCTTCTTTCTCTTACTGTATTCTCTCTTCTCAATTTTTAGA
>NC_140252.1:17271526-17389026 GCF_949987555.1 Borostomias antarcticus
CATCTCCACCATATCCCAGATGACTCCCAACACACCCCCAACACACCCCCCCATAAACAGAACATTTCCACCAGACAGCTCAAATGGCGTCTCCCTGCCATGTTGACGCTGCCCCCTCCCCTTGGCTCTCTGCATGGCTCTTTTTTTAGAATACAGTACACACCCCTAAGCGCCCTCCCTGTCACCTAAGCCTCCGTGACGCAAGGAAAAAGGGGTAAGGCCACGGTGCTTTGGCTGCGCGCCACTTGGCGGTCCTAGTACGGCCGCCGGGCTAATCTTAGCGCCGTGCCGTTATGTGCCAGTCAGGAAATATTGATCCTAACTGGCGTGCAGAGTCATTTGGTGTCAGGGGTATGGTAGCTAGCTGCTAGCGAGGACATGTTATATGGAACTTGTGTTATATGGAACATGTTGTTGGATAACTTCAATAGAAACGACAAACAACTTTGTCATACGGTGGGTTTTTCACAGCACACTGTGATAAGGCACACACACACAGTGACAGAATGTCACATTTTTCTTCACCTATCCTGTCGTCTTTCCCCCCAAGGGCAGCCAGGAGCAGAGCGTAGGCAGCGTGCAACCAAGTGCTCCTTAGCGATCTGTTCTTCTGCGTGCTTTTCATATTGGGTTCTTTTATGGAGGAACGCGGGGAGAACGCGGGGAGAACATGCAAACTCCGCTCAGAAAGGCCCGGAGACCTTCTTGCTGTGAGGCGACAGTACTAAGTACTGCACCGTGCCACACGCGAGTGATTTTGGGGTTCAGTGACTTGCTCAAGGACACTTTGGCACTGCCGGGAGCTGGGATCGAACCGGTGACCTTGCGATCCCCAACCGGCCGCTCTACCTCCTGAGCATACACGGATGACGGAACGCAAACGGGTCTCTTCCGCGTCCTTACGTCACGATGTTGATGATCTCTCGTAGGTCGTCCTCGGACGAGACCCCCGTCAGCGTTTTCCAGTCACCCGGATCCTCCGTGCATCCGGCTTGCTCGCCGGTACTTTCCGCCCCTGCGTCATTCGTGTGGAACGCCCTCGTGGTTGATGTCCTTGTTTTGGCTCCCACAGTACCGGTTCGCCGGCTGGGGGCTATTTGCTGAGCTATTTCGTCGCTCACTCTTGGTGACCCCCCCCCTTCAGATGTTTGTAGGTAACACTGCTTGTTCTTATTGATGTTACACACAGCATTCTGGTGTAGCAGCATTCTGTCAGTAAGTAAGTAGCCTTGGGAACCAATGGTTCTGGAGCCTATTGGCCCATAGGGCAGGAGCCTATCGCCTGATTCCTTAGCGTGAGGCAGCTTGATGTACAAGTACACACCCCCTGGATTGTATGTCACAGGGACCTGCCCCCAATCCAACCCTTGATGCTGAGCGCAGGGAGGCATGGTATGAGTCGACCCGGAATCGAACCCCCAACCTCCCGCTCTCAGGGCGGACACTCCAACCACAAGGCCACTGGGCAGCATTCTGCAGCGTGACGATAATAAGCCCATGATTTTCGCTCCTACATCGCTCTGCTTCTCCACCCAAACGTGTCTCGGAATACACGACTGCAAGTTGCGCTGGATCTTGCGTCAGCTGATCTCTTTAAAGGCAGCTTAGGGGGGGGGGAGGGGGCGGGGCCAAGCAGAGGGTTGTTGAGTTCAAACGTGCCACACGTACAGACTGCAGCCACATTCCGTACCGGGGGGGAATGTTTGAGACCGAGAGCATGTCTCACACACTGACGCTGCTTTTTCTGCTACTCCACTTTCACACTAACCATGCCATTCATTCATTTTAAAGTAGCTTTAACATGTAACTTGGACATCTGTGGTGCATTAGCATGTTAACTTTCAAGCATCGCTAGGTCTGGTAACTTTTACCCCCTTAATTGTTCTGTTAAATTCCCTGTTAAATTGGGAATGTAGGATGAAATGACCCACGTGCAATATTTGCTGTCATGCTCATTCAGTAGCCCGGACCAAGCTTTGTTCAAGATGGTGTACAGTACATGCTGTAGACACTATGGGAGTACAGTACTGTGCCTATGTAGCAGGACAGCTCTCTAAACCAGCTGTTTATATTATTATACCACTAATTCATGTTCATCCAACCACACTGCTCATTCATAATCACACACACACACAAGAAACAAGTCCTTGTGGGAAATGCTTGTTTGAAGACCTGAAAATAGGGACAGATATACACACAGTACGGAGTACACAGCACACATTCTCCAAGTTTATATTCAAGATGAAAGAACCACCAACGAGGTAAGCGAAGAGACTTCAGATCCTGACTGCAGTGCATGCAGACCTATAATCACTCAAGTCATGTCTGGCATGGCCACGCCCGGCAAACCACCAACGAGACATTGTACACCTCTGGGGTTTCGCAACGTGGGACGCCCTGGAGACCGCACCCCCCCCGCACCCCACTATGCCGCCTCTTCCCTCTTGCCGTGGCGTCATATGACTCGTTCCCGCCCGGAGCGTCCGGATGACGTTTGACATATTTGTCGTGTTCTAGACTCTATATGGGTCACCTTACACCATCTTACACAACAAACGCACTGAGCTAGTATCCCAGCGTGTGTTTAGGCATTGTTTGAGGTTTTTGGGTTAGGGTTAGATTGCTATGTGTTGATTAGCCAAGCTGACTGTCTGTCCCCCTGGCTATGAGACAGCCTGTACAGCCTGTCCCCCTGGCTATGAGACGGCCTGTACAGTCTGTCCCCCTGGCTATGAGACGGCCCGTACAGCCTGTCCCCCTGGCTATGAGACAGCCCATACAGCCTGTCCCCCTGGCTATGAGACAGCCCATACAGCCTGTCCCCCTGGCTATGAGACGGCCCAGCCTGTCCCCCTGGCTATGAGACGGCTCGTACAGCCTGTCCCCCTGGCTATGAGACGGCCCATACAGCCTGTCCCCCTGGCTATGAGACGGCCCATACAGCCTGTCCCCCTGGCTATGAGACGGCCCAGCCTGTCCTCCTGGTTATGAGACGGCCCATACAGCCTGTCCCCCTGGCTATGAGACGGCCTGTACAGCCTGTCCCCGTGGCTATGAGACGGCCTGTCCCGGGCGCCGCGGCACAAGTGGAGCTCAGGCACGTAGGGATGCAGGAAGCAGGAGAGGTTACAGGAAGTTGAGAGCAGCTCGTGAGACTACGTGTTTCTCCACAGCAGTAGTGGTTGCCAACTTTCCATATCAAGATGACTAATAGAGGAGTACAGAGGTTTGGGAGATTAATGAGACAGAGAAGTTATAAACATACAGTACATACACAGCCCTTACAGTTGCTCTCCCACATGATATTGTGTGTCCATATACAGTATGTATTTATATATATTTACAAATAATAAGACAAAACATCTATCTTTGTCTTGGCAACATCCACAAGATGACTGACATTCCTGTGTCTGTATCTGGGTCCCCAGGAAGATTAGTTGTTGCTTCGGAGGCAGCTAATTGGGATTCTTATTAAACAATCAATTAATCAATCAATCCTCTCTCCAATATTAACTTCATATAGGAGTGCTTTCGTACAGTAGATTAACCCAGTACTACCTTATAATATTCCTAAGGTGACTGACATTCCTGTCTTTATCTGTATATATTGCTACAGTGGCTTCCCTTATTATTTAATCAAATCAACCAACCAGTCAGTTAACCAACCAACCAACCAACCAGTCAGTTAACCAACCTATCAACCAACCAACCAACCAGTCAGTTAACCAACCTATCAACCAACCAACCAGTCAGTTAACCAACCAACCAACCAACCAACCAACCAGTCAGTTAACCAACCAACCAACCAACCAACCAACCAGTCAGTTAACCAACCTATCAACCAACCAACCAGTCAGTTAACCAACCTATCAACCAACCAACCAGTCAGTTAACCAACCTATCAACCAACCAGTCAGTTAACCAACCTATCAACCAACCAACCAGTCAGTTAACCAACCTATCAACCAACCAACCAGTCAGTTAACCAACCTATCAACCAACCAGTCAGTTAACCAACCTATCAACCAACCAACCAACCAGTCAGTCAGCCAACCTATCAACCAATCAACCAGTCAGTCAACCGATCAACCAACCAACCAGTCAGTCAGTCAACCTATCAACCAACCAACCAGTCAGTCAGTCAACCAACCAACCAGTCAGTCAACCAACCAGTCAGTCAACCAGTCAGTCAACCAACCAATCAACCAGTCAGTTAACCAGCCTATCAACCAACCAACCAGTCAGTCAGCCAACCTATAAACCAACCAACCAGTCAGTCAACCGATCAACCAACCAACCAGTCAGTCAACCGATCAACCAACCAACCAGTCAGTCAACCAACCTATCAACCAACCAACCAGTCAGTCAACCAACCAATCAACCAACCAACCAACCAACCAGTCAGTCAACCGATCCATGTCGTCCTCTCCCTCCACAGGGGTGTTCCTGCGCTGGAACCGCTCCTCCAGGTGTCAGGACGAGGCCTTCGAGGAGATGGTCCACATCGTCCAGTACAACAAGGAGCTCCAGAACAAGGTGAACAGCCTGCGCAGGCAACTGGCCCAGCTGGAGACCGAGGACCCACTGCTGCAGACGCCTTAGAGAGGGGCCGGGACGCCGGCGGAGGGGAGGGGAGGGGAGGGAGGGGAGGGAGAGAGAGGGGTGGAGGGAGAGAAGGAGGTGGGGTGAAAGACTGAAGGGCCCTCTCATAGGGTTCGGGGGGGGTAGGGGGACTTGGGGGGATGTGGAGGGGGTCGATCCCACTTCAATTTAAGCCAGTTCAGGTTAAGGATTAAAATTCCATTAAAATTGAAAGTCAAAAACTGACAGGTGCCAAATGTTTTCAATGTAGATCAGTGGAAACGATGGATTGGAAAGTAACGGAAACCAATCTGTAGTTTGAAAATACTTGTTTCCTAGTATTTGAGAGGCGTCAGAGGGAGAGAGGGAGAGAGGGAGGGAGGGAGGGAGGGAGGAAGAGATACATACAAACAGAGAAACACAGCCAGTCTCTTATTCCTCAGAGCACCGACCACTAAAGGCAAACATCGCCCCCCCCCCTCCAGCCATCCTGCCTCTCAGTATGTACACACACACACACTCACAGGCTCAATTTGATACACACACACACTCCCCCAGTCAGCTGCCTTCACAGCTGTGAACCTTTTTAAACCGTCACTTGAATTTCCACTCTATCGCAACACATGCACACACACACAAACTGTAGACACCCAGCAAACACCCACCATACATACACACTTTCGACACGCACGCAAACACACCATACACACACACACACTGTACACACACACGCAAACTCACCACACACACACACGCAAACACACTGTAGACACAAAAAACACCATATATACACAAACACACACACATCCATACACACAATGTGCTTACAACAGGCCTAACAAAAAGAAAACAACATAACCCTTTGGCAACAACAATCTACCCTGAGTGTTGGATAAAGCAGAGTCTGCTAACAAATGTTTACATGTAAGATAGTCATGCTAGTGACACTCCCAACAGCCTGTATTCTTCCTGGAAAACCAAAAACTCATAAACATCATATCAGATTGACATCCAAAGGCAGCAGGCTACTGTAACTCAGTTACTCTGCTTTTCAGACCAGGGTCAATTACATGCAGAAGTTATTGCACACTTATTATTAATATTAATATAATTAATATATATAATAGTGGTAGATAGGTAAGTACTTGTGATCCCCGTTAGGGGCGGGGGGGGGCGGGGCTTGTAAATAGTGAAAGAGGAAGTGATGACAGGCTTCCAGTCACTGGTTGATCATCACCTCTTCAGAATCTGCGAAGTCACTGTATTCACTAGAAGTCACTATAAACATATTCATCATCTCTAATGGGCGCCAATTCTCTTGGGGACCAAAATACATCTGTTTTAGATTAATTCCCTTCAGTCGGCAAAAACGCACTGTACATTTCAGCCTGTGGCAGTACTGTGTGTTATTACACTGCATTACCATGGCAACACATACCAGGCACCAGAGCCCAGAGATAAGGAGTCATTTATAGATTAATAGAATTCGGCCAATGGTGTACATGCATAGGTACGTACGTACATACATACAATAATATAGTCATACATACATACATGCATACAGTAATACGTACATGCATACATACATACATATATACATACATACATACATGCATACAGTAATACGTACATGCATACATACGTACATACATACAGTAATATAGTCATACATACATACCTACATGCATACTGACTGCAGGTCTGCTGCTCCCTCTCATGTGTACTGTAGGCCCACCTGAGGGGGCCGTCCTGAGCAAAGATGTTCAGCGACATTCCTCCCACCCACGTGATCCGTATACATGAATAGGATAGCACTTTTCCACAACATTCCAAGCAATTCTTCCAAAGGATGATGTGAACAGGAACATTTCCACAAAGCAGTTAGTCGTGGATTGGCCAGTTGATTTTGGAAGCACTAGAATCGCATAACGTGACATGAGCACTATTAGATGTTTTAGGTTATGGGTTAGGGTTCTGAAATGTTACCACTGTTATACTTTTAATAATGATGATATGGCGCTTTTTTGGGGAGACGCATTTCGCGGGCTGTATACAACATGTCATATTCTGCTACAATATATGAAAACTTGCTTATTATGTTATGTACTTAAAACTATTGTGTATGTTTTCAATCATTGCAAGTAACAGATCGTCCACAGTGGCCAAAACTTCTTAATACTGAATGTGAATATCTATCCATCTATCTCTCTTCATGAGACATGAAAAGGCACAAACATTCAGAATGATCAATGATTGTTTTCTCACATCTCTACTTTGGAAGAGACATTGTATATCATCACCACGGTGACCTATATTCAGCCAAATTACTTGAGTTTTGTCCTTTGCTATTTTCAGACGGTAAAAATGCTACTCTAGCTAGCTATTGCTGACAAGGTTAGCAAAGAACAAGCTCTACGGTTGGCCAGTGTCTGTCTGGACTCTGGTTTGGTTGTCTACAAGGGAACATGTTGCATATTGCTCACATCTGCTTTCTGTACTGTATATACCACATTTTCTGTACTGTGTTCTGCTTGTGTTGGCCTGCTTCATATTGCCTTGGTGACTAAATATGCTCACTTGCATGAATGAATGGGGTTTAGATGATAGATTTAGACAAGGGGGCAGTGTGCATGGGAAACAATTCCTTTCCCACACATCGTATTAGTGCACTATTTTAATATGAAGGCCTTGAGCCCAACACTGTTTTGGCGCATTGACAAGCCCAACAGGCAACAAAAAAACAAGCTTGACACACATTTGTTTCTTGTCACTTTCTAATTGTCTTGTCTTGTACATATCACGATCAGTGCAATGAATGCCTTAATGGAAAATGAGAATTTAAGGTCAAATGTTTTTTCTTTTTCTATCATCAATGTTATGAGGAGCCTTTTGTTTATGTTAACCTCACTGTGCAAATGATACGTTAAATATGATTTTTTTTTAATATATATATATATGTTCTGAAGGCATTTAAAGGTGATTGTTCCAAAGGGATTTATTTGTGTCATGCGTGTTCATTGTTTTTTCCCCCAGAGACAAAACCCTGTGTGTGTTCAAAATACTTCTAGTTTTCTATGGAGGGGAAATAATATACCCAGCCCTAATATCTGATACCTAATAGTGCTTCTACTGTACCCTTGGTTACACACATTTACAAATTATTGTTCTCAAAACAACAACTCAAGTGTGATAGCACTGACACGGACACACACGTGTGAAATGCCTCCAAGTGTTGCAATGGCCGAGCGGAATGCACCATCCGATGAAGCCATTAGTAAATAAATAGCCCGGACTGGCCCATGGTGTTTACATCGTACTGTGTAGTTGTCTGAGTTTAAATTTAGTAGGCTACAGTAGTGACCACAACACACACACTTTATTTCAGGCTATGTACATGTAACAAAAAGCATGGGTTTTTGGCTTTGTTGAAACAAGGAAGGGACTTAGTGTACGTTACACGCTCCCTGTAGTCCCAATCAATTAATCAATCAAAACAATCAATTTTTTTTATCCCAGTGAATGGGGTGTTAGTGACTGTTGCTAAGGATACAGACGCACATCACCTGCCAGGCATCACCTGTCTGTGACATGGAAGGTCATGAGAAGGTATGAGAACATCATCAATTCCCGGTGGAGGGGATGGGGGGGGCTTTTTTCCCCAAAGTCACTGAACATAGCAAATAAAGTGTGTCACAAGACATTCATTAACCTGCGGCTTGCTGTTTCCTTTCCCTGTGACGAACGTGGGGGCGTGCAGCTGTCGACCAGTCACATGCCGGAACAGTTAGATTAGGCAGATTTAATCTTGCTCCCCTTTTTGGATACGTTCGGAGCTCTTTGGCACAACCAACCCCAAAACAAACAAAGCTTCAATGTCATGTCACATGGTGGGTGTGAAGAGAGTAGACAGACGCAAACAAGCCAAACCTGTTCTGAATATACATCCAACGCCCCATTATGAGATATTGAATCATTAATGTTATTGTTAGGCACTCGAAATGCTACATTACAGAATTATAAACAGTATGGCTGAGACTGGATGTAAAATGTGGACAGGTAGTGAAAGGCCATGTGTCTGTGGGCAGCAGGTGTAGTGTAAACGCTGATAACCCCCCCACCCCGGAATGTGTATATTGACTTTCAGGATCTGTGTTTGGGCAGCATAGGCTAGGCTACATGTACATTACATGGGTGGTGCTGTATGTGTGTGCAGAAACACACGTACACACACACACACCAAAGACCTTTAAATAGAAGAGGCATGCACATATAGGCTACACACACAGACACACTCACTCACTCACTAACACACACGTTTAATGGTAGCCTAGGCTATATTAGGATATCTGTACTAATTGTGATTGGATCAATGAGACCACAGACGAGACGATGATGAGACCACAGACGATGATAGGCTACATGGTGACAGACAAATAGAACCACGCATTTATAGCCAAACCATTCCCAAAACCTTCCTACTTCTCACACAGCCAAGACCCCCCCCCCCCTTCCCAGCAACAACAAAAAACACTATCAACTCTCAACGAGAAACACTCTCACGCCTCCGCACCACTCGCTCCCAGGTTTGGGACAGAGGGAATTCGTGGCCCATCATGCGGGGCGGAGAGCCAAACTGAACCAGCGAGCCCTCGGTGACGTCTTGTGGGAGTGGTTTCGAGGACCGCACCTCCGAGGATCAGCCAATCCGAGCGAAGCCGGCTTCCCTTGAAACCAGATGGCCGCAGATATATAGCTGGCAGCCGACGAAGCTGATGCAATAGCAGAGGGAGATAACGCTCGTGTGGAAACTGACCAGAATAGCGGAAGGACACCGGTTAAAACAGAAGCATCCTATTAAGGCTCGGAGGAAAAGGACTTGTTTTAGCACTGTGAAGTTTTAATTTATCGGTGAGTGAATAAGCCTATATTTTATTTCAATCCAGGCCTAATGTGTAGGCTGTTGAATAGGCTATTCTTGTATTTCCTTAAAGAAAATGTAGTTCAATTAGTATAGGCCTAATTGATTAACTTAGCTTTAATGCAACCAACGACTGTAATCCTATCCATTCAGAAATTAATGAATTGGGTTTGATCATCCGAAATATGTACAACTACAGGCTTGGTCGCTGAAGTAATGGGCTTAGCCAAAGACGAAAGTGGGAGAATTCGGTAATAGAATAGAATATGTATTTTCGCCATATAGCCTACAACCAGTAGGCTACAGGTAGGCCTACATGTATTGGGCTTCTTGTTATCGCATGTCCTTACAATATCTTATCAGCAAATTAATTCCTCATTACAGTATTAGGTAGCCTACGCAACTAGACATTATAATGTTTCCAATCTGGAAATTAACTGTCTGTAGTCTAGAAGTCCATGGGTGACTGTGACTGAGTAATATCCGGTCTGGTCAGTGCGTAAGAGGAATTCAGAGGAGAAATGCAGAACATTTAGGCCTATTGTGTTTCCTGCAAAAAATACATTGTTGCACGTTGATTACATCACAGATATAGAGCCCGTAGGCTATTAGGCTATTAATTATTATTATGTAGGCTATTACAGGCTAATACGCCCCTAAATGATAGCCTACATAGATTCTAGATCTGAAACTTGGGCTTTAACAAATGATGACAACTGTTGGGAATCTTGCGCTTTCACAGTGCAAAACGCGAGACAAAAGATTCAAGATCCGTTTTAGAGATCAGACAAAAGATAGCCTAATTTCGTGCCCTAAATCTTTATGTATAGGCTATCCCATCTCCTTTGTGGCAACCCTTAAAAAGTGTGTATAGCAATTAATAGCTTGGTATTGATTTCATGTAGCCTGCATCCTCATATCCACACCTCTCGCTCTGATTGGCTGGTGGCGAGCGCAGGGCTGTATAAATGCGCTCAACTTTCGCTCTTCTTCCCTTTTTCGAACTTCACCCGACTTTTCGGTAAGACAAGAAAAGCACATTGAAAACGTGTTGATATTTTACTAAATGTGTTATTGTCTTATACGTGTTGCATATCAAAAGCAGTATTTAACTTTAGGCTTGCGTGCATATCAAAGATGCGTCCCTTCGCGCTCAAGTTCATGCAACAATGTATCCATTGTCCTTATAACCGCTGATATTGTAGCCTATCAAATATGTGCAAAATTGTGTGCTATAATGTGCAATTCGCTTGGCCATGTCCTTTTCGGCTCTCAACATTTCTGCACCCTGAATAGCTTAATAATAATAATAATAATAATAATAATAACAATAATAATAAAAAGTAAAATAAATAAAGTCGTTATATTATAAAGCACTTTTCATTGTGAGACAATCTTAGACAAGCTTAGGCTGTGGACTCTGTTTGACTAATGTCAGGGTTTTTTTTGTCAGTTGAGACTATTAAATCAGTCTACTCCTAATTTTCTTGGCACCCTCACTGTCCCTGGCAAGGCTGACGGGTTTTCGGGAAGGCTGATTTTAAGAGAGAGACAGATAATGGCAGTCAAAGACTTTGCGCTGCCTCAAGGTCTCCTGTAGACAGTACTCACGCCAGTGAACCAAAGAACTTCAAGGATATCTAGTTCCTAAGATACAGAGCTGTGCTTCAACCCAAGACCCAGGCAAACGTGATGGCTCGACCGATCTGTCCTCCCCCTGCTCAGGTGACTGTGAAGATGCCTGTGGTGAGATCCCTCAGCAAGGTGGCCAAGCAGGCCCTGCTCAGCCCGGGGTGTGGGTGCCAAGCGCTGACCGTGGCCGTGCGAAACATCAGCTTCTCGCCACGCCAGGTTACGTCTGATGCCAGCTTCCACTCAGTGTCCTTCTCCGAGACAGACCACCCCAAGGTGCTTATCACAGGTAAGAGACACATTTGGGGAACCCTATCACCACACAGCACTATACCGTAGATGACATGATGGCTTGGGAAGAACATGATTGAACTTAAGAAAATGGGAGAACACTTGACTTTAAGCCAAACATCATAAAGCATTGTTAGTATAAGACCTGTTTTTGAACGCTTAATTATCTGCATGATGACATTTAATCAGCTGATACCGTGTGAAGTCATCCTGATGCCAATTCACCGCATGGGAATGCTTGCTTAAACTCAAGTGTTGGAAGAACAGCTTGTGTAAATGTGTAGGTGTTTGCGTATGAGGGAGGGGGGGGGGTGGGGGGGGGGGGGTTGGGAAGGGGACAGCATGTGCGTTGCCGTAGACCTGAGTCACCATGGCCCCCCTCTTCTCAATCGCTCCCTCGGGCTCTCTGTGACGTACCTGGACATGCCTCTCCCTGTCACTGATCTCTGCTGATTATTCCCTGTTGACAAGCTGAAGGCTCTGCCCTCTGATTATCTTTCTCTCTCTCTCTCTCTCTCTCCCTCTCTCTTTCTCCCTCCCTCTCTCTCCCTCCCTCCCTCTCTCTCCCTCCCTCTCTCTCTC
Organism: Borostomias antarcticus; assembly: GCF_949987555.1. Taxonomy (NCBI): domain Eukaryota; kingdom Metazoa; phylum Chordata; class Actinopteri; order Stomiiformes; family Stomiidae; genus Borostomias; species Borostomias antarcticus. The sequence goes on from NC_140252.1 coordinate 17,283,531, forward strand.
TCTCTCTCTCTCTCTCGCTCTGTCAGGTGGCCTTCTTGGACAGCTGGGGGTTGGGCTTGCCAAAATGTTGAGGTAAGAATGCTGCAGTTCTGTTTAGGCTCTGATATCTACAGCGCTGCTATGCTGTATTACATTTCCTTTCTGGTATGTACCATTGTGTACATACAGTAGGCCTGGTTTTACAGTAGTTTACAGAACACCAGCTGCCCGTGTGTTAACGAGACTTCCTGTCTGACAGGAAGCGGTTCGGCAACAACAACGTGATTCTGTCAGATATCAGGAAGCCACCGAGCCATGTGTTCCACAGTGGTGAGTCAACACAGCTGCTTCTGAGAAAAAACTCCTCAAGTCTCAATGGACTCAACCCCAGTATATACCCCCCCCTACCCCCACAGTATCCCCCCCCTACCCCCCAGTATATACCCCCCCTACCCCCCAGTATATACCCCCCCCTACCTCCAGTATATACCCCCCCTATCCCCCAGTATATACCCCCCCTACCCCCCAGTATATACCCCCCCCTACCCCCCAGTATATACCCCCCCTACCCCTCAGTATATACCCCCCCTACCCCTCAGTATATACACCCCCCCTACCCCTCAGTATATTACCCCCCCTACCCCCCAGTATATACCCCCCTACCCCTCAGTATATACCCCCCCTACCCCCCAGTATATACCCCCCTACCTCCCAGTATATACCCCCCTATCCCCCAGTATATACCCCCCCTACCCCCCAGTATATACCCCCCCCTACCCCCCAGTATATACCCCCCCTACCCCTCAGTATATACCCCCCCCTACCCCTCAGTATATACCCCCCCCTACCCCTCAGTATATACCCCCCCTACCCCCCAGTATATACCCCCCTACCCCTCAGTATATACCCCCCCTACCCCCCCAGTATATACCGCCCCTACCCCTCAGTATATACCCCCCTACCCCCCAGTATATACCCCCCCCTACCCCCATACACACACACTACAGACCATCACTTCATTACGGCTTATTTTTGACGTAGAGACACAACATGAGTTTATGTTAAGAAATGGTCATGCCACGTGTCTTAAAAGGACAAGCATGCATTGTTGGTCGTGCAATAAATTAAGAAAATTATTGGGGTGAGATATTATTTTAACGCCACACAAATTAGAAATACATAAATGACATCCGTTAATATTTTACTTTTGTGCCGTAACCATTTGTATCAGTCAGATGTTGACAGACAAGGCAAATAAAATGTTGAAACGAAGTCTAGAAAAAAAAATCCCCTTCCATTTACCAGCACAGCTGAGAACAACGTCTGTATTTGGAGAACAGTGAACAAACGCTGGTATTGATTATTTAGGGAAAACCTGTGAAGAAAGGTCAATAGGAAGCAGGCTTCTTTCCGAACAGTCTGTTGACAAATTAGGTAACAATCCAGATCAATACATGATGTATAGTGACTGACCTGCCAACACTCAACTGTTTTACACGTGACAAATGCAGGTGTGTTTAACTACAAACTGAGTCAAATATTCTCCCGTTTAGATATTTGTGATATGAATGTGATTGTTCTGTAAGTATCCTGTAACTCCCCATGATAACAAATGTAGAAGGATAGGAAAGAAACATATTGTGAAAATGCCAGTTTGTTAATAATCAATGTAGTACATTGAGGGCGGCCATTTTGTCATAGCGCGAGTCCTGTTTCAAACGCCGGCTCTGTTTCCTCAGGCCCCTTCATCTACTCAGACATCCTGGACTACAAGAACCTGCGCGAGATCGTGGTGAACAACCGCATCACCTGGCTGGTTCACTACAGCGCCCTTCTGAGCGCCGTCGGCGAGGCCAACGTGCCCCTGGCGCGCGCCGTCAACATCACCGGTGAGCACCCGACCGGGACAACCAGCCCCTCCCGGGGCTTTTGGTCCACAACACGTCACAGGCTCTCTCAACGCAGTTCTTAGAAGCGGCAGGTTCCTAACAGACGGGACTCATCTCTCTCTCTCTCTCTCTCTCTCTCTCTCTCTCTCTCTCCCTTTCTCTCTCTCTCTCCTCTCCTTCTCCTCTCCCTCTCCCTCTCCCTCTCCCTCTCTCTCTCTCTCTCTCTCTCTCTCTCTCTCTCTCTCTCTTCCTCTCCCTCTCTCTCTCTCGCCCACAGGCCTTCACAACATCCTGGACATCGCCGCGGAGCACGGCCTGCGCCTGTTCGTCCCGAGCACCATCGGCGCCTTCGGCCCCACGTCGCCCCGAAATCCCACCCCTGACCTCTGCATACAGAGGCCGCGCACCATCTACGGCGTCTCGAAAGTCCACGCCGAGCTGATGGGAGAGGTGAGGCCCTTCTCACTCTTCTCACCGTCCATCCGGTTCACACATCTGATGAGCTGAAATCCTAATATTCGGATAGTCAGTTTCAGACTGGAATATGTGACCTTTGTGCTCATTTATTTTTAATATTTAGACTTTCTGGGACTTATTTATTTATTGTTTACATGTTGTGCGAAGTTTGATGATTTTGAGTCGTAGCCAACCCCCACCGCTTTTGCACAGAATAAGTCGTTGTCATTTTGTAAGTAATAAATTGTTCTTAACTGACCTAGCTGCGTAAATAAAGGTTGATAATAATTGCTTTCCTTTTCTCCAGTACTACCACCACCGCTACGGCCTGGACTTCCGCTGCCTGCGCTACCCAGGGATCATCTCCGCCGACTCCCAGCCAGGAGGCGGAACGACAGGTGAGCCAATCAGGCGCCTGTCTGCCCCGCCTGTTCTCCACCTCTCTCTGTTTGCGCCCCCGAACGCCGGCTTCCCTCGCTGGCATCGACGTATCGCACGGGCTGTTATGTAACTGTGTGTTTTCAGTCACAGTTGATAACACTGGGCAGCGCCGAGGCCGCGTATCTCAGCCCCCCCCAGCCCCCCCTCTCGAACCCTCTTGCCCTGTGTCTCGCCATCTGTTTATCTGTGGGGTGACTTTGCGGGCTGGTATCTTTGGCTAGGGAGGGGCAACAACTACTACAGTAGACTTGTGTTGTCATTCTCAAATGTAACCACGAAGATCTTGGTCCAGAAAACGATGAAAATATGAGTCTCAATTGGTGCATACCTCATAAGATTATATGCATTCGGCTGCTGAATTTCATTGTCGCCGGTCCTAATGTCAGGTGTTTTTCCGACCTCCATACCCCCACAGCTGTAGTGCGAGACACACATGTTCGTAACGGTAACCAATCGGAACGCTTCCCTCCGCAGACTACGCCGTGCAGATCTTCCACGACGCCGTCAAGACGGGGAAGTTCGAGTGCAACCTGAAGCCCGACACGCGCCTCCCCATGATGTACATCGACGACTGTCTGCGCGCCACGCTGGAGGTCTTGGAGGCGCCCGCCGACACGCTGAGCATGAGGACCTACAACATCAACGCCATGAGCTTCACCCCCGAGGAGCTGGCCCAGGAGGTCCAGAAGCAGCTGCCCGACCTGGAGGTCACGTACGACATCGACCACGTGCGACAGGCCATCGGTGAGTACGCTCGCGGTCGGTGTGTATCGCCCTGTCGTCCTACGCAGTCAAGTCAGTGTGGCGAAGTTTTTTGTGCGTGTCTGTTTTGGTGAAGTATTTTACTGAATTCTAAAAAAATGTTTTGTCGAATTGCAAATTAATTGCCGAGTTATAAAAAATAAGAAGTCCGTCGATGTTTGTCTCCTCTCGTAACCGAAACGCGCGGCGGAACGGAAGTGGCAGATCTTGACGCCATCCTCTCTCCCCCCCCACCCCCCCCCCCCCGCCTTTTACAGCCGACAGCTGGCCGATGGACTTCGACGACAGGAACGCGCGGACAGACTGGGGCTGGAAGCACGACTACGACCTCCCGGAGCTCGTCCAGACGATGCTCAACTTCATCGGCTCGGAGTCGCGCGTCGCCCGTGCCAACTGACTGGAACCCGGCGGGGAGGGCGCCTCTTTGTATATAACTGTGAAGAAAGACTGCTAAAAAAAAAAAGAGAAGGGAGAAACGTGGTCTGTACATAGTCTTTTACTCTCTCTCCTCTCTGTGTAATTTGGAAGGGCTCTGTTTGCCTGAGCTACCGCGTCTGCAGAATGCGAAGGTCGCGCTCGCGAGCCGACCGGCCAACCCCCCCCCTCCTCCTCTCTCTCTTTCCCTCTCTCTGTCTGTCTGGGAAGCGATCAGAGGAGCGAGGGCCGATCACAGGGCTTCTGAACATGCGTTTGACTAAAACGTTGGGGATGACTTGCATGGCTATGAATTGCTAGCTGTAATCATCGTAATGTATTCTGGGCAGAACCAAGCAAATTGAACAAATGAATGTAACGACAGGCAATCTTAAGTGCTTGAACACTTTCTCGTTAAGAAAAAAAAAAAGAGCGGTTTTCTGTTAATTTAATTTGCTGAGAACTGAGAACTCTGTTCTCGGGGGACCCCTAATTTATGGCCAAAATCAAGCTTGTAAAGGCGCTTTGATTGAGAGGTTTACAAAATAAGCATTTTCCTTTGATGCACTTTAGAAAGATTGAAATCCTTTAAAATCATCGTTGGCGAACAGATGCAGGGAATGGCGCGAGGGGGCGGTTCTGTCAGTGCATCTGCGCTCGTAGAGGTGTGGAGACACTCATTAAAGATGAGTGAGAATTAGTTCTTATTTTGTTTTGTTTATTCCATTTATTTTGCATTCTCTATTTATTCTGTCTGCTGGTGACATGTGAGTAAATGTGCTTTTTGCACTCTTATATGAATGTTCCACAGCCCTTCTCGAATCTTGACAGACTTTTTTTTTTTTTTCTCTCCAATAGTCCATTCCAGTTGTCTACCCTTAAAGGGATGACTCCATGGGTTTCTGGATTTTAAAAAAGGGATATGTAACCATGTCTGTGGTGATATGTTTATTTTCCGATTCTGTTAATGAATGCATCACTTTCTATGTGAAAGTAGGAGTAAGTTATGTTCTTTTGATTGCAAAGACCTGCTTTGTCATTAAAAAACTATTTTTTTCCAAGTACTGGAAGCCTACGTCTGTCTCTGTACTGGCATCTCCTAGCACACAGTCTCAGTGTAAACAAACACTTCCTCTGGGTTTGAACATGTTCTTACACTTCCCCTTTAACAACTCAAATAGGAGTGACTGTCGGCAGCGCGGCCAAGCAGAAGAATGAGTCTATTTACACTCCAGAGGAAGTCCTGTATGGGGCTGACGGTGGCGTTTGTACAAAATGTGAGACTTGTACAGTACATTGGTACCTAATAAAAACTAGTGGTGTTGAGTTGATTACCTCATAGCATGAAAGAGAGCTCAAGGTGGTAGATTTCTACTTCCATAACTGGAACGGAATAGAATAGAACTTTTATTTTGCCATGTGCAAAGCAAGTACAAGTACAGGTACCTCCTAGGAGAGCAGTCTACTTTCTCTCAGCCACAGAAACTCTGCTCAGGATGTGTGAGAGGGGAGGGTGTGTGAGAGGGGAGGGTGTGTGAGAGGGGAGGGTGTGTAAAGCCGCAGTTCAGACATGCCTTAGCTGAGGTGTTTTAATAAAAGGTCAAAAACGAACTGTCTGCTTATTCTGCTCTCAGGTGATATGTGTGCCCCAACTTGCCATATGCATCCAACCATGCATGAGAGCAATTTTATGGAAAAACAGACTTCTGGTTTTTATATAATGACACAGGGAAGCTTTAATGTAACCTTTACTAGAACTTAGCCTTTTACTAGATCGTACTGTGAGTAAGGACACGTTTTGCAGGAATGTTTACTTACTGCTTTTGAAACATTTGATCTGCAACTAGAGAGAACAGATGACATTTGACATATGAGATTAGTCACCACCCTCTAATATTAAGAGTGACATTCAGATGACATGTCAGTTATGAAACTAGGCTACTGACGGGACTTCAAGTGTATCATGTTGTTTAAATGCAGTGGAACAAGTTCTATATATAGATTCTTGAACATATGACCACAACACAACCCTTACGAAACATCCACCCATGTTCTTGTATAGACAGGAAACATCTGATTGAAAATATGAACTTGATGAACACACATGATGCACCTATAAGCTATTTCTGACAGTCTTGAGAATAGTTGAATATTTATGAAATAAGTGAATAATGATGAATATAGTCTACAATTATGATACAGTAACAGCCTTTCATAATTGAACAATTTAATATTTTGACTGTTATAAGTAAGCCTAATGTGACCGACCTCAACTTTCTTTCAGCAAACGTTTTTTGTGTGCCTTGGTCAAGCTGTTGACTACTTAAACTAATGTTTACTGTAGGTTATCTTGACAGACATCAGATCAAGGGCTGCTGAATTGCATTGCTTTTACACAGATAAGAGTGAAATACCCCCGTCTACTAAGTATTCACATCCTCTGAATGCACCTGTATCATTTGATTCAGCCAAAAGGAAGCATAGAATGAATGTAGAATGTGTTTGACCAGGCAGGGAGTGCAGTTAAAATGGCTGAACATAACCAATCATTAGTGGAGACCACTGCCCTGTCAGCTCCAAAGATCTATCTTTCTGCACATCAGTGTGCAGCCAATGGGAGGTCATCGCCGGTCGGACTGTTTTCAGTGATTGAGTTTGGGCTGGAAGTCGAGCCCAGAGGCCAGCACAATAATCTGACACTTGATAGCCTGTAAATAACGGTCCCCGTGGGTGATCTGTGTTTGGTTCTGAGCAGAGGAGAGGGGAGGGGCGAAGCGCGCGGTGAACAGGGAAACACGCTTATAATCACATCGTTTTCTTCTTCCCAGAAACGGACCCGAGGGGATTATTTGAGATTTGGAAAATACTGTACTTTTCCGATTTTAAATGGTGTGACACCTGTATAGGCCAATTTTAAAGGAGTACTTTGGTATTCAGCACCATAGGTCCTGTTATAAGGTTATTTACAATCATATACATCGGTCAAAATAAAAACTTTGATGGACTTTGCACTGTTGCGATATTAGTGCTGGTAAGTAGTACACAGTGGATCTCTATGGGCATAAAGGCTCATGCTGAAACCATATATCTAGAGATCCATTACAGGTAGCTGTGACATGAGCAATGAGCAATAATATCTCAAGAGTACTTGAGATTTGAGTCTGTCCAATGTTTTTATATGGACTGTTGTATGATTGAAAATAACCTTTTAGTGCTCATGATGCTAAATACCAAACTACTCCTTTAAAAGGAGGGGGCATACCAGTCACGTTTTCATCATGTCTGGAGAGGAACATTTTAAGTTTCAGGTTCTCTAATGAAATGCAAATGAGGGATTTTTTTTGTGTGCAAAAGAGTAAATATTTGCACGTGTTCTGTATGTTTAGTTTTCCTTGCAGCGGTTTTGCAGTATCCCTACACTGCTGCCCTTGTGTAGCCTACAGTATGTTATACTGCACATGAATGTGCATCTTTGTGTTGCTTTTTTCATTCTGTATCTGATCCTTGTATCCTATATGTTCATATGTTCATATGTTATATGTAGGTATGTATTTTATTGCTGACGGCGCCTCTTGGCTAGGTCATCATTGAAAATGAGAACTGGTTTCTCAACTGATTTTACCTAGTAAAATAAAGGTCAAATAAAAAAATAAAATAAAAAATGTCTGGGAATGTTAGATGCAGGACCTCGTTGCATCTGTATAGAACATCTCACCTTCACTCCAACACCCCCGTATAGAAATGACTCATATAATAATCGCAGTCGATAATTCCTCCCTCTTGCAAGATGTCTCATGTGAGCAGTGGTGATCTCTCATTCCTGCTTTTCGCCTCTCCTCCCTTAGCGCAGTATTTCCGAGAATTCTATAGGTCAGAAAGAGAGAATAATCGCAACCTTCTAGGCATTATAATATACTTGGAGCAGCCCAGCCAATTAAGTATGCTTCTTGGGTAGCGTCCTGGTTATGTAACAGGCCTTGGTGCACGCTCACTCACACACACCCACTCACGCTCTCCTGGCCCCCAGCCAATGGGAAGGCTGGACAGCTCTGGGGTCTTGTTGTTTTCGTACGTTCCTCGTGTGACAAGATTGATGGCGGGTTGAACAGAAGGGGGGAGGGGGGCAGGGGGCACAGAGATGTGTACAGTAGTGTAGTGAAAGCGAGGGAAGAAGAGAAGGGGTATGTGTGTGTGTGTCTGTGTGTGTGTGTGTGAGGAGGAAGGGGGGGGGGGGCATAAACAATGTCTAAACCTAATACATCCATGGTCTTAACAATCTGTGCTGCAGCTGTCCTCCACCTGGCAACCAGTTGCCATGGAGACACAGGCCGACCCCCCCCCGCCCCCTCCTCCTTCCACCCGTTGTCCACTCCCTCGTCGGGCGACGCAGGAGCGACATCATCCGCCCTCCCCTACGGCCCCAGCTCAGTCAAAACACTGAAATACTCTGAGCGTTTCCCCCCCGCGGCCCCCTCTCAAAGGCTTATTCAGAGAAGAAGAAATGGGCTTTTCAGGGTGGAGGCCGGAGTTGCGTAACACATGGATCAATTCAATGAGGCGTAAAAAAAGAAGAAGACAGAACTCATTTTTCGCTCAGAGGGGTTTATCAATAGTATTTCTCCAATCCATAGCCAGGCACCTGATCAATGACATTATGGGGTCGGTGACCTTAGTCGTCTGACAGAAGCTGCCATGATATTTATGAGGCCTTCGAATTCAATAATCCTTTAATGATAAAGCCTGCCTTACCAATGACCCATTGACCTGACAATAATAATAAATTTACCGTAGGCCTACTGTACCATTCATATTTAGTGCACACGTATGCACTTTGCAATGTAAAACTGTATTTGTATTCTATATCCAGTGTACACAACAGCAAGGCATTTCAGTTTCAATTTGAGACTACTAGGATTTCCAGTAGCTGTGTGATTTCCAGTCAAAGCTGTGTCTGTTGGGAAAATCCCTTATCTCCTCAGTGATGACCAGTGCCTGTACTCCCAGCAGTCTTTTTAAGATGGTCTGGTTTTTCCAGCCAGGAGTCAAATAAACGTACTGTAGAATGAGTCAAATGAAACCGACTCTAGAAGAAGTCAAATGATATCTACTGTAGAATGAATCAAATGGAACTACTGTAGAGGGAGTCAATTGAAACTACTGAAGGATGTAGTCAAATGAAACCTGCTGTAGAAGGTGTCAAATGATACCTACTGTAGAAGGAGTCAAATTAAATTTACTGTAGAAGGAGTCAAATCAAACCTACTGTAGAAGGAGTCAAATTAAACCTACTGTAGAAGGCGTCAAATTAAACCTACTGTAGAAGGAGTCAAATTAAACCTACTGTAGAAGGAGTCAAATCAAACCTACTGTAGAAGGAGTCAAATTAAACCTACTGTAGAAGGCGGCAAATTAAACCTACTGTAGAAGGCGGCAAATTAAACTACTGTAGAAGTCATGGAGGAGAGAAGAGGAGGAGTATATATCTGTCATAACAACCCAGACATCACCTCCTAACCCCCCTCTCTCTTTTCTTTCTCTCTCTCTCCATCTCTCATCTTTTTTTCTCTTTCTCTCTCTCAGCTGTGTTAGTGAAGACGTAGGGAAGGATGTTCTCCTGAATGGGATGATCCTCATGGTCTCTTTAAGAAGTTCCAGATTGGTCAGGTTGGCGATCTCTGTCACTGATCCATCTTAAGCCCCTGACATTGACTATTGCGCAACCTCCTCTTAATCCCTTGCTTGAGGTAAAGATTGACCTTCCATGCAGACCTGGGATTAATTATCCCAAGCCTAGATAGATAGATAGATAGATAGATAGATAGATAGATAGATAGATAGATAGATAGATAGATAGATAGATAGATAGATAGATAGATAGATAGATAGATAGATAGATAGATAGATAGATAGATAGATAGATAGATAGATAGATAGATAGATAGATAGATAGATAGATAGATAGATAGATAGATAGATAGATAGATAGATATGTAGGGGTGGGACCTATGCCCACTCTCCCATTGCTCTCTGTAAAGCGCATTGTGTTGCTTCTGTGTATGAAATGCGCTATACAAATAAAGTTTGATTTGATTTGATGGATAGATACTGTAGACAAACAGATGGAAGGATCAGACTGACAAGACAGACAGAAAGACAGACAGACAAAGTAGTCATAGGATAGGATAAACTACAGACAAGCACAAACCAGATGTCCACCACAGAGCTGGTTATAAACACACAATCACAATTCTATTGGACATACAGGCTCAATATAACTCTCTTGATTTTGTGCAATTTGTTTGTTTTTCATCCATTTGACCGACCAATGAGTTCCGACTCTTGAATTAGGCCTGGGCTAAGTCATGGCATGCCACGTGCATGTCCTCTCTCGTTTTGTACAGTAGACTACTGGGCCTGAAATAAAGAGATCTGGGAGACTAGCCAGTATGGGAACCACACCACACTGGGAAAGTGTGTGAGGGATTTCTGTTTCCTTATGGAAGGACAGGGGGCTGGGGTAGAGAGAAAGAGATCAGTGAACCAGATTAGTCCTCCAAGAAGATGTGTCTTTAGATATTATCTCGTTGTTTTCCTCCTCGACCCGACCCCGGATAAGCGGATGAAGAAGAAGTTTTCCTACTCAAAGCAGCTGAGTTACACATTTTTGCTCCAGCTACCATGTAGTGTCTCGAACAGCCTGAAAGATAAGATGGTTATGGTTTCTATGCCATATTTCTAATCTACACTCACAGAATGCAGAACACTATTTCTCTAAAACTCAACGATTAGGCCTACATTGAATATTTTACATATCTCAAGACTAGCCTGCATCTATAAACCAAGCCTAGCCATAGGCCTACATTTTGATGGATGTTGACTGTGTTGAACCAGTGATCTCAGCACATGCTTAAAACATATTGTTTTCAACAAAGGCAGATTTCTTTAGTAGGCTACCACCACCACCACCCAGTCTTTCAAGCTCGATTGTAGATTAGATGTACCTGCTAGATGACCCAGGAACTGACCTGCTGCTGCCATGGAAAGGCGAATATAAACACAACTGAACTGACTTAATCACACAAAGATTTTTTTTTAAATATGATAGCAGTTTCCCTTTCAGCTTTACTGAAGGTCAATTAACTGCTCAAGATATTTGACTATAATTGTCTGCACCGGCAACTCGTGTTTCTTTCTACAACTAGAATAAATGGTTAGATTAGGACTATGAAGAACTTTAGTAAACTCAAGACACTTCATACACGTTGTACATTCTGACCCTAGAAATAGCCTACTATTTCCTCTCGTGGGAGTTGCAGAAACCAGGAACATTGCATTAAAGTTGATTGATGGAAACTGGCGCCCCCCCACCCCGTTACACAACAATGTATTAATAAATAAATATTCATTTAAGTCGGTAGCCAATTGCGTCATAGCTGGTGTGCGCGCTGTCCATACCATAATATTGTTATACGATGGGAGAATTGGAGAAAGCCTATCTATAATACTAGAAACTTTAATTTAGCATCCAGATTGCAAATGTATTGGCCAGATAATTAATTATGTTGAACTGTTGCTCATTCTTCAACTTGGCTGTGGACAAGTGTGGAAATCACACACAATGCACATTTCCTCATCACATGTATCAATTTGAATCATATTTGATCAATTCCAGTAACATATCTTATAGCCCACTTATTTCTTGAATGATCGACGATACTTGGTAGATAGAGTAGACAGCTAGATAGTGTTTGACTATGGCGCCCTCCTGTGTTGTAAAACGTTCCGTAAAAACACCAAAAGGAAAATGAGCAGAAAATGAAAACATTCTAGGCAAATAACTATTTGGCAGATATCATTAATTGAATTGCAGAGCAGAATGCATTTATCATCTAATACGGAAAGGATCACGATTTTTATACAGGCAACTCTGAGACACCCAAGGGCCCTTACCCACGCGTTTTAAGACCCCAGGATGTCCATGCTTGCGGAACGTGAGTGCTGAATCAAAAACATTTCTAAACATGATTTTGTAGGTATTTCTGTCAAGATACGTCTATAGTATTGTTGTTGTTTGTTCATAACAAGTTGCTTCTGATTATAATAAAAGTCAAGTCTGTAAATGCCTCTGTAATAAATTGTTATTTGAATTTCGAAATCGTCATGCTAGCTAACGTTTAGCTGTAGAGTGAAGCTAAACTAGCTAGTTACTGTAACTACAGCTTTATAAACATGTAACGTTATGCTTCTGATACAGTACGTCTCTACAGTACTGGGTCAGATTTGTAATTGCCATTGTACAGTAAGGTGTATGTATGTATGTATTGTATGTATGTATTGTTTAGAAGATGAGTTAACACCACATTCCACCTTATTATTGTCTCGTCGGTTACATGATCTTCTGATGATAGATCCGTGACAATTCCTGTTTTCTCTCCACCTGTCTTCCATGAATTCCTGTTTTCTCTCCACCTGTCTTCCATGAATTCCTGTTTTCTCTCCACCTGTCTTCCATGAATTCCTGTTTTCTCTCCACCTGTCTTCCATGAATTCCTGTTTTCTCTCCACCTGTCTTCCATGAATTCCTGTGTTCTCTCCACCTGTCCTCCCTGTAGCCCGGAGGAAACAGAAGTGGTCTGTCGACCCAAGGAACAGCGCCTGGAGCAACGATGAGTCCAAATTCGGCCAGAAGATGCTGGAGCGAATGGGCTGGTCCAAGGGCAAGGTACAGTAGCCTACCTCATGTATTTAGCTAGCCAGCTTTACCTATTTTAACTATGTATTGCTGCTATAACCAGCCAGCATTACAAATGGTAAATGGACTGCACTTATATAGCGCTTTTCCACCTTAGCGGCACTCAAAGCGCTTTACAATGACCTCTCATTCACCCATTCACACACACCAATGGCGGCAGCTGCCATGCAAGGTGCTAACCTGCTCATTGGGAACAATTTGGGGTTCAGTGTCTTGCTCAAGGACACGTCGACATGTGGACAGTCGGAGCTGGGATTCGAACCACTGACCCTTCGATCATTGAACGACCCGCTCTACCAACTGAGCTACAGCCGCCCCCAAATAACGTGAACTTAGGCAAAGTTAGCAGCTACCCAGTTATTTAAAAGTGTGTGGAGCAGTGGTTTAGTCAGTTGGTTATACAGTAGCTTCCCCATGTTATTTGCACGTCACTTGTTTGGGCAGAAAGATTAAGATAACTTTAGTGTCTCTGAGAGATGAAAATGATCTGGAGATAACTGATGTATTTAGATTAGATATTTAGATGACTAGATTAGATTCAATTTTATTGTCATTGAGTAGCCTACATGTACTGGGACAACAACATGTGGTTTAGCATCTAACCAGGTGTGCGAAAGAAGCAGTAAAGTGCTGTCTCATATACATACAGTATGTTTACTGTATTATATATAATATTAAGATATGGAAAATCTGAGGTATATACAGTATGAACAGAATGATTGGTTTAAGAGTATGCACAGATATTGTTCATATTTCATACATGTATGCACTTCTGACCTGTAGGCTGCCTTTGTCCCTGTCTATTAAAGTTGTGAGCTTAGCTTTGTCCAACTGTCCAATCTGGAACTGTGCTCTATCAGTGATTAATGATTGTTATTGGTTAATATCTGTTCCTGTGATTCGACCAGGGCCTGGGGAGAACAGAGCAAGGTTCCACTGAGCACGTCAAGGTCAAGGTGAAGAACAATAACCTGGGACTGGGAACAGCTGCCAACCATGAGGTGAGCAGGGTCTGCAAATAGGTATAGGTATAGGTACTGCATTTGTAACACGCTCCCCATCCAGTTGTTACACTGGCCCGGAGTGCCATTCACACACCAATGGCGGCAGCTGCCATGCAAGGCGCTTGCCTGCTCATTGGGAGCAATTTTGGGGTTCAGTGTCTTGCCCAAGGACACTTCGACAGGTGAAGGAGAAGAAGGAGAAGCCGGGATTCGAACCACCGACCCTACGATCACTGAACGACCCGCTCTACCTCCTGAGCTATACCGCCAAAATGATACATGGTTGGTAGCTTGCAAAGTAAAGCTAATTTCAAAAGCAAGTGTCCGAAAACTTTCAACTACTGCTGAAAGCAGTGTCAAAAAGCTGAGTGGACTGCTTGGATCTCTGTCTGATTTTGATAACTTCTGTGTTATGGTTAAGTATTGACGATGTGTTTCCAGTGTGTTTGATGGCTCCAATCTTTTACAGGACAACTGGATCGCCCATCAAGATGACTTCAACCAGCTTCTGGCCGATCTGAACAACTGCCATAGTCAAAACGGCAGCAAAGGTAAGAGGGAAATGCGTATGTTTTTAAATGTTGTATATACAGACCTGCAAACTTGTCACCTTTAGGCTACAGTCACCTTTTTATGTTAACCATGGTAGTTTCAGTGAATCTAGAGGGTTTTAGTTTAGTATGCCTTTTTCATTACTCCAGAGTTTGCAGGTCTGTATATAAAATCACATAGTCTCGATCAATTCATGTTACTTGTTCCGTGAAAGATAACCTCACTTAAAGTTAAATCATTCAGATCTGTACTGTCAACAAGACAAAATACATCCATACTGGTACCTTATCTTTAATATTAATTGATTGTGTGATTTGTAAACGGTGTATCCATAACATATCTGTAATTGAGCACATCATGGAGCCAGCAGCAACATGTCACTGTGATTAAACACTGTACGTTTACATCTGGATCTGACCACTGTATGCCAGTCCTAGTCTAGTCTAGCTTTGTTTGGTAGATTTATTTGTCGCCCACCAGGGGGTGCTATTGCAACATATAGGAGGCTGTAATGGTCTGTGAGAAATATCAGAGAAAGGTGGTTATCAGTTGGATCTTGTTCCTGAGGAAACAATTTATATCATCAGTAAAATATATTGTAGCTTAATGGAAGTGAGGTTGAACAAGACTAATTTTGATTGGTTTTGACCAAGACTATTTTTTTGATTGGTTTTATATTGTATTTGTTTTTTAGAGCCCATTGCCGAAGAGAAGCAGGGCTTCAGCTTGGAGGAAAAGTCAAAGACGTCCAAAAAGAGGGTCCATTATATGAAGTTCACCAAAGGTGAGTGTCATGGCTGCCTAAAGTTGTTTTTTAACTTCCTAATTCTTCTTCCAAGCACTAATGTAGGATTTGGTCTGTGTCTAGGTAAAATGCATCCTATTCCCAATCTTCCCTTTTTGGATGACTAAATGAAGATTGGATGTGGGGGCTTTGTGTCACTAACAGTTGGGTCTTAGATGGGTTGGCCGGCCTCACCAGTTTGCTGCCACAGAAGACTCTTCGGTACATTTGTACCTCTTTGGGCATAACTGAACACCAAACACTAGCTTTTCGCAAACACTAGCTTTTAGCAAACACTAGCTTTTAGCAATTTATGAAACTGTAGTGTACATAACCATATCTTGTGTGGCCTGAAATTTGAATAACACACACACACACACACACACACACACACACACACACACACACACACACACAAGATCTCTCTCTCTTTCTTTCTCCCTGTATCATAGCACCCATTACAGCCTGACTCAACCAGGTGTCCTTTTTATCACATCACCCAGTGTGATGAATATGACCCTGGTTCCTCCGTCCTCACATACCGGTTCCCCTCCTCGGCCCGCTGGTTGGCTGGGACACGGGTCAGAGCAGCAGTCCATCAGGCCGTGCCGGGTCACCGAGGCCCCGCTCAGGTCAGCATAACCACAGCGTCCAGCTAGGGTGACGGGGAGGTTAGTTATTAATAACCCCTCATTCACCAGGATTACTACCCGTTACAACAGTAAGCCAAGCATCGGGTCAGGTAAGGGCACGGGCTGAACATTGCCCTGACGTTCAGGGCAATTGGAGAAGCCTGCTGTTCTGGTCAGTTGGAGGAGGGATCACAATCGGTTTGCCAGTGGATGGTCAAATATAATCAGCAGGAGTGGCTGCAGGTTTGAGTGGTAGGAGTGAGTGCCCCATCGCACAAATTGGCCTGTTTCCACCACGGGTCATAGAAGCTGTTGCAATAAGCCATGCTCTATGTAACATTTACAATTATACCCTATATAGGCTAGGTGTTTACCTTAAACTTTCCTGCAATACTATGCGATGAAGAATATTATTGTTCAAATATTGTTTATTTTAGATATTGCATTACACCCACGCTGTATTATTGAAAGCCACCTTGTTTTGTCCAATGTGCACGCGTAAACAAAATTCCTTTGCTTACACCTCACCTGGAAGACTCTTTCTTACGTCACTCAATAGCCACTTCCTGTTTCCTGCTCGGGGCATCTGGCCTGTCCATTTGCAGCTCTCTCCCCCCCCCCCCAAACAACACACTCCAGCGTCTGTGCGAGCCATTAGGTGACCTCTTCTGGTAACACCGGGCCCAAGATCTCTCCCCCAGACACACTCGGACCTGTTTTCATGCTCTTAATTTAGCCGGGGCGCGGAAGGACGGTGAAAGATAAAGACAGATAAAGAGCAGAGGTTTGGATGTACCTATGAGGGGGGAGACGCTTGAAGTAGAGGATGGACATCCTTACAGCCTTGCCCTCCCACCTCCCGACCCTCTGTCAACCCCCCCTCCTCCTCCTCCTCCTCCTCCTCCTCCCCACCCCAA
Source organism: Borostomias antarcticus (assembly GCF_949987555.1). NCBI lineage: Eukaryota > Metazoa > Chordata > Actinopteri > Stomiiformes > Stomiidae > Borostomias > Borostomias antarcticus. The sequence goes on from NC_140252.1 coordinate 17,300,113, forward strand.
ACACACACACAAGCAACCCCGATGACCCTCACGAGAGAAGACCTCAAATAAACCCTCTCACAGCCAACACGACGCGGCGGCGTCCACATTCCGTTTCCCGCCTCACCGGGAAGTGGACGTTTGGCCAAGCGTGGGACATGCGCGTGCGATCACGGGCGAGGTTTCGTGTGTTACGTCACAATCCGCCATGGATTTTAAAAAAAAACACTCCACAACCTAGCGTTTAGCATTAGCTAGACCGCTATTCCATATCGTAGTGAAGCTGACGCTAACCTAATCGCACGTGTCGCCTACAGGCGAAAGCACCTTAAACCCCCCCCCCACACAGAGTGTGCTTGACAGGCTAAGCCAAACAGGCATTCTGCAGGATTGTTGACCTCAAGAATCCTCTCCTGTTGTCATGCCATTGAAGGGACGCCGGACAGACTCGTTTGCCCACCAACCGCTAATAACCTCGGTATGAAACAGGATATCTCCACGCTGCACCTTCCTGGGTGGGATGACGGGGTTTCACTTTACATTTGCAAGGGAAGGTGAGTGGGATGGTAACCTTATAAGAGAGAGAGAACCACGAGAAAACTGTTGGCTCGTTGCTAGGGTTCGAGACAGCCTTACAGTTAAAATGGTCGCCTCAGCCGCTTGCTTAAAGTATGTGGTTTTGTTGTTCACCGTGGACAACCGCGGCGTTCCCCCGGCAACCGGCGAACGTCCACGCCCCATGTCCTCCAGTCTGCCCCCTCCTCCCTCTCTGCGCAGCGGTTGTCAGTTTGGACGCCGCTAATGGATTTAGAGCGGCTAAGCTGATTACAGGTGAAGTTAATGAGGCTGCCTGTCAGGCGCTACTTGCCCAGCTCCATAGCCGCACATGGACACAGTGGCTAAAAGGAACAGCGCGTGTTCACAACAAAAGGGAAGTGTCACGCGTCGGGAGCGCTGAGCCGTTCGTATCACCGACCGTTCGAGCTCAGCCGCGAAGCTTATCGCGCTTGTATTTACCGAACGTAACTCCTTGACTCCCGACGCCGAGCCGCGGTCGGCGACGAAGGCGACGCGTCCCTCGGCGGGCGCTCTTTCGGCGTGGCCGGTTTGAGACGCAGCAAACTTTTCCCCCCCAGAGGGCCTCTCTCTCTCTCTCTCTCTCTCTCTCTCTCTCTCTCCCTCTCCCTCCGAAAGCAGGCCCCGTCGCCTCGTCCTCTCCCTCATCCCGTCTATTTTTACCAGGCGTCCCATCGCGGCCGGGGCGGCGAGCGGGCCCCCGCGGAGGATTGATGACCGTCGCTTGGCGGAGAAAGGCACGGGGCGTCTCCGCCGCTGCCAGGGCCCGTGCCCGCCCCGCGTAAACCAGTAACCCAGATTTAATTGCGCCCCCATCTATCACCGCCCTGTCAGGAACGAGGGAGGTCAGCCCATGTGAGCTGTAACTACGGCGCTGACCAGTCGGGGCTCCAGTGTCCAGCTCCGCTCTGACCTCCCCGCTGCACAAAAGTCCTCTCAAACACCTGGGACTTACCAGACGCCAATTTAACCACAGAGCTACGCCACTAATAGTGCGGAGATGTGGTCCTGTAGGGTTCAGTTGATGGGTGCGTGGTGATCGTCTCGCCAGAGGTGTGGGTTCGAGGGCTGCAGCGGTATTCTCAAGTTACATAACCTAATCCCCTGATTACAAACATATTAATCCCCACGCTGGTACAAAACTGTTGCTTGTGAACTATTGCCTTCTGTGCTAAGCCGTCGTTCATTCATTGCTACATCCAGTCTTACAAAAATACCGTCTTAATTCTCCCCGACGCACAGTTAAATGTCATTCAGCATTAATTGTGACAAGATACCTTTAATCTTGGCACCGTACTGCACATCTCAGGTTGTCCACTTAGTTTGCTGTCAGATTAGCCAGCCTGCCAAGGAAAGCCGCGGCGATTGCGCAAGCGGGCTTGGCAGGCGTCTCCGATCGGCGTCTGTTGCCATCTTGGCTCTAACCTTGGAAACCAAGCAAGTTCCACAACACTTCCATAGCGCACAGGCGGCGGCGCTCACCCCCCTGTCCTGACCCGACGGCAACCGGACCAAAGTTGGTTTACATCTCCACGTTGTCGCTAACACTTTCCCCCCCGAAACTGGGTACATTTAGACAGATACTTCCTGAAGACAAAGTGACGCAACAAAGGGCACGACATACCTAACGCTTACCTTCCAGTAAGATCAATAGAGGACGTACACGGCTCGGACGCCTGTTTGTTTTTTAACTCGAGACACAGACTGTTCGGTGGCTCTTCGGGGCCCGGGGGGCCTTGGGCTTTGAAAGCCAGGGAGGAGGAGAGGAGGGAGGGAGGGAGGGAGGGAGGGAGGGAGAGGAGAGGAGGGAGGGAGGGAGAGGGGGGGGGGGGTTTAGAGCAATAAATAACCAAATGTTATCAGGAGCCGCTGAAGGAAGAGGATGCAGCTGTACGAACACGACTCGGGAGTCTGAGACGGTCCCGTCCCCCCCGCGCTCCCGGAGTCTTTGAGGCCCCCGGCTGGAAAGCGGGGCCGGCCGTGGGCGTGGCGGGGGTCCTCTCGCCCGACCGGTTTATTTTTCTTTTCGGGACGTTTTCATCCTTAAAGCGACCACGCAGAAACGTGGGACGTGAGAACTTTTTTTCCCCGAACCTCTTTCCCCTTCAGCTCCTCTGGAAAAAGTTCAAAACGGTGTTCAGATGTTGTCGTTTTCTTTAATTAATAACTAGGATTTTTTTTTTTCCTCAATGAATAGTAGGTGCCTGTTGGTTTTGAAATGGACTAGACTCTAGATAAACTACTGTGGAAATGTTGTCCTTTTCATATTCCTCTACTTTCAAATTTAATTTTAATTATGTTCAATAATATCTACCTCCCCCTCTCTTCTCAAGAACGGCCATTTATACCGTACCTTTGATTGTATTACCATACACACTACGAGTTCGCTAGCTATATACCCAATTTCAACGTGGTCCCTAGAAAGAGCCATACTTGGATGCATTGGAAACGGTTCGACCCAAACTAAACTTGCTTTGTAATGTGGGCCTGACGCCATCGCCTTGTGTAACGGCGTGCACTAATCAGAGCACCTCTGTCTAATTGGATTCTTCCAGGGAAGGACCTGTCGCGTCGCAGTGAGACGGACCTGGCCTGTATCTTTGGGAAGAGGGCCAAGCACTCCAACGACCGTGAGGAGGTAAGACTCTACAGGCTAGGGGAGAGAGGACAGGTGGTCTGAGTGCAGTCAGGCTAACTCGGCCCTGATCATATCCCTGCCTTAACTAGGGCTGCTGGGATCACCTGTGTTCAGTCATACACCTCTTGACTTTAATGGACCTGTGGTCATTGTATAAATTGAGCATTGAAACGCCATTGCTTTGCTTTTTTAATGTATATAAATAAAACCCATTTAGTTTATTTTTACGTATCAGTGCCCACGTCCATCAAATCAAATAAAAAATTGCTATTAAATAATGTTTTACCAATATGAAGTCGGACGATGGATGCTAAAACTGAAAGTGTCATATTTTAAGTGATGAGAGTATATTATATTATATACAGAGTTTGTCATTGCACTCTTATATTGTTGTGTTTCTCATTCAAAAATAACAATGACCAAACCTTCTAAGTATTAGTGTGGTTCAAAGTAATATGGGAACACATTAAGATCTAGATTTAAAGATCAAATTAAGACATTGTGCGTCATCAATGAATACCTCATCTTGTTGTCATGACTTCATTAACCGTTTGGAAAAAAAATCCTCACATGGCACCCCCAATCTTAAACAGAAATTGTTTTTAACTGATCATTTAAACTACTGCTGCGGTCAAATGCCTCCACGGTCTTAAACAAGCAAACATCTGTCCCGATCCTTCAGGGTGCACAGAAATGTGCCAAAATGAAAGATCCAGCCCCCCTGCCTGCCGCCACCTGTCATGGGCAGCACATTCCCAGTGGGGCTGGCACACCCCCCCCCCTCTCTGGGCTTATCCGCTCCTGCCCCCGTAATCAAGACTGAGCACACAGCTGCTGCTACCAGAACCGCTCTAAGAACCGCTCTAAGAACCGCTGGGCCTCATGTGATCCCCGGTCACCCACCCCCCCCTCCCCCCTGTGGGCTCCCGACCCCTCCCCGCTCCAGCCCCCGAGACCCCCCACCCCCACCCCCAGATTAGCCATGTTATAGCGAGCGGCCCGAGGCCCCAGATTAGCCATGTTAATCACAGCGGACCACCGTTAGCGGCAGAAGCACCTGCGGTAAATCCAGTTAAAGGATTTGCCCTCCGCCTCCCTCCCTCTCTCTCTCTTCTCTCTTTCCCTTCACTCTCTCTCTACCTCTCTTCTTCTCTTATGCGCAGGTGACCGCTTGGGTCAGTGTGCCAGCAGGCACCATTACAGATAACTCTTAATCAGGGTGAGGTGGGCAGAAATCTGAAACGATGACACCTGCCCCCCTCTCCCCCCCGAAAAAAAAGGATGTTGATCCATTTCCCCAGTCCCAACTTTTGGTGGTTTGTCACATTCATTTTGTCAGATTTGCCTCATGGCTCTTTGACTGTTGCTTAACACTCACCACCCAAATAGATTCAGATCCCTGTATTTTGTAATAGATGATTAAGACGATTAGCGAAGTGACTTCCAGCCGGTCTACTGGTTATTTCTAATTCCCTCGCTCGGCAATCCTCAGATTAGAATCCCCCCATGGATGAGAGGAGAATAATTAGATTTTATTATCTAATTTTAAAATTTAACATGATTGATAAGTCGCAGATATGACCGTGCTCATGTTCAATTTACAGATTTTAATGTTTATTTTAAGTTTTGCGGAAGAATAGGCAACGGTAGGCTCACATCAAAGGGAGCGTTTGCACACCACATGCAGTTCATGTCATGATGTAATTTGGGTTTAGGAGTTGTTTGATTTGGCAGCATCGCCGTGCCCAGTAGTAGGCTGTGAGGAGTTGTGACTGGCTCAGGAAACCGCATGACTCGAGTTAATAGTTGGACACGCCGTGTTGGTCTCTGTGGACATGCTGCTTAGCACCCGTGTTTGTCCTGTCAGAAGAGGGAACGCGGCCAATAAGCCGTAACATAAAACATCAAAGTGATAATTATATCAGGCTGTTAAAGGAAAGGTTCAACGCATTCTTCCTCAGTAGCCTGATTCCCCGCGATCTATCAAGGGCACAGGTGATGTAGCCTAATGTTGACAAGAGAGTGGTCGTTTAAAAGTTATCTTACAGCGTTCAAGTGTGTATTTCTGTCTGTTTGCAGTCTTGGAAAAAACTCCTTAATAGGGGACAAAGGTAAAGCAAGAAATATTTGTCCTCCCCTATTTCATCAGTTTATTTTTTACATTTGTTATATTTTTAAATGATTCGTGACAAGTCTGGACTCTTGTCTGTGCCACTTCCGACACTCAGATTCCTTCCTGTTCTCTTAGGCCCCATTAACACGGCCAGAAAAACAACAACACAGGTGTAGCTTTGATTAGAATGCACACAGCCCCCCCCCCCCCCCCCCAATCTTCTCCTCTTTCTCCTCCGTCTTTGGCTCGAAGAAATTGGCGCCCCGAATCCATAATTCCCACTAAAGAGCCCCTGCATGTCCCCGGCCACCACCATCACAATGGACGCCTCTCCCTCGTTGATTAACATTGGAAATAAACGCAAGCAATATGCGCTGTCGTCCCCCCCCCTCCCCCCTCCCTCTCTAATCGCTTTGTCATGGCTTATTATTGTCCCGGTCTGAGGGGACACACCATTGGCCAGATAGAAAACACTCAACACATCCACAATGGTATCCCACGAGGCCGTGCGGCGAGGGCCCCGGGAAACGTGCAGGTAGAGGGGGCGCCGGACGTTTCGCACCACACGTGACGCGTCGACAGCCCACTGAATGGCGTTGGCGCGCCAGCTTTGTAGTGTCACGTTCTGGACACGCCACGTTGCTTTGCATGGATGTATTTGTATCGAGTCCGTACAAAGCTTGCATATCTACTCCGGAAGACTGGTGGCCTGGACTGTGGCCTGTGTCCACACAGGAAGTTGCATGTGTACCTGGGTTGGTGCCTGAATCCACAATGGGAGGTTTGGTTTATTGGCCGTGGTGGGGCACCCCCCCTCCTCCACACACACACACACACACACACACACACAGGGGGGCAGAACTGGTTGGGGTGTGCTCATGCACCGTCCAGACCCATATCTGCACTCCGTCAAGGTATGGCCTTGGGACGCCCTCACCGCTGCCTAACCCTCTCTGGAAGAACCTCCCCAAAACCTGCCCCCCCCCTCAACTCCCCCCTCCCCCCCTCCCTGCAGTGGCTGCGGCCCTCCTACCCCCCCCCCCTCCCCCTCTCTGCTGTGGTGTTCCTTCCTCCATAGAGATGTGCTTCCTGCCAGCTTCTTATCGCTGGTCACAACGGCGCTCTTCCACACACTCACACACACACACACACACACAAAAGGCCGTCGCACACAGCCCTGCTCGCCGAAGGCCCCGCCGTCCAGATGGAGAGGGAGGGGCGTGGCGGGGCAGCCAGGGTTCCTTCCCTCCCTCAGCACGCGTCGGCGGCGTTGAAAACTGGCGCCGTTTCTCGCCGCACCTCTCTGGGCGGGCAGACAACACATTGACATCACTCCTATCTTTTGATCTCCGGTCATAAGTAAAGAGGACTCATAAAATTGTTTTTGGCGATGTATCTACCACCGTAAACAAACAAAGATGAAGCAAACTGCTACAGATTGACGTAGCGTAGCACAACGCGGTAGTCTGGCTGGCCAGACGGAGCAGGTGATTAATACGAGCGTCGCCACCGAGCGCCCCGCCTTCGCCTCTCGCCACGGGGAAGTATTTCCACCCCCGACATCATTCACCCCCTCCCAGACCGGCGGGGCGGGTTGTATCTAGCGCCGCTCGGAGCAGCTGTCCATCCACACCGCTCTCTGCGATCCATCACAGACCCCTCCCCCCTCCCCCTCAGCTCCAGCCCCCCTCCCCCTCCTCTCGTCCGCCCCCGGCGCGACACAATTACTCACCGCAAGACAAACGACGGGGCCCTCGCCGCCGAGATATCAGAAGAGCCCCGGACACTTCTAAATGAAGGCGCTTTGGCAGCCCCGCGTTCCCCGTGCTTATCGGCGGGCGAGCAGCGCCCCTGGCCGTCCTCCCCTCCACCCCCAACCCTCCTCCTCCACCTCCTGCCACCCCCCTCCTCTCCCCCCGCCCCCCCCCCTCCCCTACCCCCGGCTCTCAGCGCGCCTCTCCTCGGGGGGTTTAGTTAGGGGAGCCGCGGGGAGGGCTTGATTTATCTCCCCTGCCCCTCCGCCCGGCCACTCTGCCAGGGGGAAAGAGCAGACGAGGCTCCAACGGGCCCCGGCTCCAAAGCCCGGCATTAGCTGAAATAAACCTTCCTGCCGCCCGGTGAAAAATGTCCCCTGATTGGCTAATTAATCAGTCAAAGGGGAGCGACGCGGCCCGCGACTTGAGGGACCCGCGCCGGCGAGCGCAGAGGGCCCGCTGATAAATAGACTCCCCGCCGATTCATACATCAAGAAAAGTTAGTCATTTTTTAAAGCTGCCAGCTCGCCTGAGAGAACGCCTGAGAGAACGCCGAAGCCGCACACTTTCATATTTTCGCCCACTATTTATATATATAATTTTTCTTTTTCGGTGGGGGAAAAAAACTTACTCTCTTTGACAATTCTGTGTTTGACATAGTCAAATTTTCGAAGCTGTATATTTTTATATTCTTCTTCTGTAAAGCAGTGTACTTTTGGGATATAATACTTCTGGCAGTTCATTTTAATTCATCTAATGAATTAACAATATACAGTATTAAAAACACCAAACAAAACCTTGTAATTACCCTATAAATATTACTTAATTTGTTGAAGTGGCAAACTGATTGATGTTGAACAAGACAGATTCCTAGGTGCAGGGGGCAACCATCCCACATCAGATGAATAAACCACAAAGGACCCACTCTCTTTTGTGTGAATTAATTTCAATATGAATGAGCCTAGATTTTGGCTAGGTGCCTGCATTCCGAAAATTCAGTGCCGTCCTCCAACGTCACGTTCAAAAAAATAATAAATTAATTAAAAATAATCCTCTTTTTTAAAAAACAATAACGTGAGGTATAAGAGCGGAGAAGCTGGCGACAGCCAATAAAAAGAGGATATTCTTGTCAGCAGTTATCCACGTTAGGATCAACCCCCTCCAGCTGATTTGTGTGCGGTCGGCGTGAACGGCAAACCTCTCGCGACTTCAAACGTAATTTTGCGGAAACGGAACCACGCCCACTTTATCACATATTCAGATTCACAAACTGCATCGGTGCCTCTCCCTTTCTGATGCTACGGTTGATGAATAAGTGTTTCTTGGCTGTGAGTTGGCGCAGGCCTGGCTTAGATGTTGGGAAAGTTCCAGTCAGGCGGGCGGCTCAGCGTGCTCCTGGGGGTCGCCACGACCTCCGCGCCCTCTCCCACTCCCACGCTGGCCCGGGCACAAAGGGCCGCCGCCCCCCGAGCCTCGCCGGACGCCACCTGTTGAGGGCTCCTCCTGCCCACGCCTCGGCCGCATGAAGGATCGCGCGTCAGCAGGGGGGCCTCCCTCGGCGCCGCCATCTTCCTGGAAATAGGGCGGAGCGGGGGCGGGTCTGGGGGGAGTGGGGGGGGGGGGGGCACGTTTGGCAGATGCGGCAGGGCGCCAGGGAGTCGCCGGGTGCACGGTCGAGAGTGCGGACACGTTGCTGACGGCGCAGAATCCCAGTGTCCTTTTCAGCGAAGAAATATGCTAACAGGCTAATGCATGGGTCTCTTATCAACCCCGGACCCGGTACGACCAAGGGAAACATTCTCGGATGTTCGTTTTGCACTGCAAAGGCTAGAAGCAGGCTTTGGTATTGGTTTCTTAGACTGTTGGGAGGCTTTTTCTAGTTACGATAGCGTTCCTTTTTTTAAGCCTCAGAGCTTTGTCCCTTTTTGCTGCCAATAGTTAAACACAATTTCACTGTACCTGTTTCCTAACGCTTTCATCGCCATCTCTTTTCAAAATGTAGCTCAAATGTTCAGTTTTCTTTGGCTGTTTTACACACACCATTGTAAAAGCAATCTCAGGACCCGTTGTTTTTATTTCTATCAAAGCAGCCATGTTTTCACCAGCCTCAATTTCCACTTCCACCGTTTTCCATCAGTTTTGTCGACGTGTACTTTTATTTTTCTACCGCCGGCACTTGGACTAATGTGTAATTGGCAAAGAGACGAAGATACCGAAATAGACACTTTTATTTTCGTCACAAACGCGCCTCGGCCTCGGCGCGCATCGGGACGGAGCGGCGGCGGGCGTGTTCGGCGCACGGCTAATGCGCTCGCGGGCCGCCGTGTTTGTTGTGAAACCAAGGAGCTCTTAATCCCCCCCCCCCCCCCCCCCACAGATAACATCTAATTGCCTCAGACTGAAGCGCCGCCTCTCTTAAGAGCGCGTCCGCTGACTGGGGGCCCGGCGCTGCTGCCCCCTGCACAATAAAGGGGCCCGCCAAGTGTCAACGCCAACCCCCCCCCCTCCCTCCCCTTCCTCCCACCTGCAACCCCTCCGCCCCCAGACGGCTCTCTAGATGGCTCGCTCCGGGCCGCGCCAGCCCGCTGACACGTACAGATTAGCGCGGGAGGAGAAAAAAGAAAGAAAGCGTCTGTCTCCTAGTTAAGCTGGAATGTACGGGGGCCCAGGTAATTACAGGCGTAGCGAAACTAACCGTCCCAAAGATCTCCAGCCCCTCCTCCTCCAGGCTGGTAACAGACACCGCCTCCCGTTTAATCACTGCCTCTTTAATCTAATAAATCACAGCGCGGAGAAAGTAAACGCCGTGTCCTCCGTCTTCAGGGGGGTGACACCTATGCTCGGGGAGGGGGGGAGGGGGTGGCATTCGCCATGTTAAACAAGCACAGGGCAGTCATGCCGCATGCATAATGTCCTCTCCATTTGTAAGCCATGATTAACGTTTTCGCAGGGGCGGCGCAAAGGTGTGAATTCTTTCATAACTGAGCAAGTTACATTTTAACAGGCCCTCACATTTTCTGGTCTTTTGGACAGTTGGCTTTGCCCGAACCCTACCTGGTTAACAGGACTCTCTGAATTGGGTTTAGCAAGGAAAGATGGAAAGATGTTTCGTCACATTTTCTTCTGTCTCACAATCCAAATTAATCACACGTTAATCGATTTAGATAGATGGATACTTTAATGATCCCCCTAGGGGCAAATTTGGCGTTTCAGCAGTGGGGAAATTACAGCAGAGGTTGGAAATGCAGATACAGATACTATGCATAGTACCATAATAACAATAACCATAAAAAGAAGATCTTCGACAGATCGTGAATGAATCCGGTTGCTTTCGTCAGTGGAGAGGATCAGGTTTTGTTTCAGTGAAAGTAATTGATGAGGATGGAGCTGGTGACGTGGTTATTTACTCAGGGCAGGGCAGGGTGGAAGGGGGGTCCACCTGTTTACTTGTCCGCCCACATCAGGCTTATGAAAGATGGGCCACAGCCCTGTGAGCTGGCCAGCGGAGGACAGCTGGGTAATCTGGCTCCTGATCCATAGACCTCTGCTATCGCCAAATTTATTATTGTGGCAGGACAATGAGGGCACCGCCAGGCAATTAACGGACAAGCGCCCCCCCTCCTAATATTGGCTGGATATTATCGGGAAAATATCCAGTAATGCAAACCTGCACTTTTTGAGAAGAGCTAAAAAAAGAAAAAAAAGAAGAAGAAAAGAAACCAAGGCCTTGTCAGCATTAAAACAGATTCAGAAGCTGAAACAATTAGTTTCAGCCCCCCCCCCCCCCAGAACTGTCAATAAGTAGACAACAGTTTTTTTTTGTCTTAAAAATGTATAGCAGTATTGCACATGCTATTTCAATCTCTTTCTATAATGCTCTCTTGGGTTCATTTTTGACAGGGGCTTATTAAGACTGCTTTTTAATATCGGTGAACCTACTTTGGTTGCATACAACACATCACAGCAAAAAAAAAAAAAAAAAACTTGGCCTGATTAATTCGTCTTTGGCCAAACGGCATCTCTCAGACCTGTCTGGAGTTTCTGCCCCAGAAGGTCAGTAATGGAGGGTGAGGCAGATTTTGGCTGCTCTATGATTTGTAAAAAAAGGGTGGCAAAACCTTGTAGCAATTAAAATGTGCAGTCAACATGACTTAACCATAAATCAACCGGGTACGGTTGATAGGTCATCAGGTATTGTTCATAAGGTTGGATTTGAATCACTGCTGCTTATACAGCAAAAATGAACTCTGATTCCCCCCCCTCAACTGCTATGTAGCTCTTCGGTTCTGAAGGTAAATACGAGAAAGAAAGAGCCATTGAATCGAGCATTATTTTGGCATCGGATAACTTGTTTTCCACACCTTCTCATCCGTTTTTGACAACCCAAACATCTTCTCGGTGACAAGCCCGGGAGGAACCTCCCCGGGAGGATTGCCGAGGCCGAATTCACCTGAGCTTTTAATTACCTGCGTGTACCAGCCAAGTGTTCGAGTAGCCTCCTACAGGCGCCCTGTCAAGTTTTACAGGACCTTCCAGTAGGATCTCGCGTGTAGTAACTTTAAATGCTATACTTTCAACTTAACCGTTGGTTGTAAATGGAGAGATAATTGTCAAAACCAATGAAACAACATGCTTTCCTTTCGATGGCCCAACCCATACTGTCTGATCTCTTAGTGGTTAGCTGTCAGTTATCCTGATCCCAACACTGATAACAGACATCGTGATTTACTCTCGTCAAACCGTCAGAGCTCCTCTGGCTGTTCACCTCAGACGAGCTCCTCTACAGGGACACCAACAGCCACTTCAGAGAGTCCAGGCGGAGGATGTCTAAGGCAACCTGCTGACCTGAATAGCTATCTTTTACATAAACAACAAAGACTAATGCCCTCAACGCAAGAAGGTAACAAGGTTCAGGCAGGGTCGGTGTTGACGTCGGGTGGTTACCGCTTAACGATTTTCAGCCTAAATGTGTATATTTTTGTTTTCTTGGAATGATGTTCCAAGGCGTTTACCGCAGGAAAGGTCCAGACCCAGATCCTAAACAACCAAAATTCAGTCCTAGGTTTCTATCCACCACGCCATCTTCCGTTGAGTAAATGGAGACATCCCACCCTGCCTGACTTCCTGAGCTACAGGCCCCTTATGTCTTCCTGAGCCTGCTCTGAATCTCCCGTTTTCAGCGGTTACAGTATCGCGGCTCATTATTGCATCTCGGCATCATGTCACATCGCCCTCATAAGTAGGTCTTAATCCCTAGACTCTCGGAGAACAGGACCATCGCTGACTCGACATGAACGAAAGTAGCCCCGGGAATCGTCACTTGCGTATTACAGGTTCCGATCAAAGTTTTGTGTCGTAAGAACTCGCGACTTTCGATATACAGGACAGTGTTGTTTTAGTTTAATAACTTGGCATAAACCATTCACATCCGCCCTTCCTCTAGTCATTCTGCTGGCTCCGTATCGATTCTGCCGCGGAATGACTTGGCGTCTACGCTGACAGCTTGGCATCCGCGCCCGCGTCTCTTCAGCACTCCCCGTTAGCAGTGGGAGATGGAGCTGGAGTGTCTTAAAGGAGACGGCCTGCAGGGAAGACCCCCGCCCCACTCCCCCTCCATCCACCCCACCCTTCTCTGGGACCCTGCCCGGGGCCCGGCCCCCGCAGGGGAGGGGAGCGGCGGGAGCAGGAAGAGGGCCGACAGCCCGCCAGGCTGCTCCTCTGCCGACGGGGGCCTTATCTCCCGGCCGCACGCGGTGCAGACAGTGCATCCTCTTCCTGGTGCTCCGCAAGGCGGGAGGCGGACCGAGAGGATGAGGATGAGAGGAGGTGGTGGTGGAGGTGGTGGTGGTGGTGCTGGAGGGGTATAGGTGTGTTTACCAGCAGCCTTCCTGTTCCTCCGCTCCTCAGCTCCTGTGTAGTGGTGTACACCACCGTGAAAATAGAACAGATGCAGTTAAATTTGGTCCCGGCCCTCGTGAAAGTAGGGCCTTGTCTGAGAGTAGCGCCTTGTGTGGTTTGTCACCGTTTGAGGTGTGTGTGTGTGTGTGTGCGCGTGCGTGCACTGTCCATCGGCCTGAAGGTGTTTCTTAGTGTGCGTGTGTGTGTTTGTCTTGATGGGTGTGTAGGTGTGTGTGTGTGTGTGTGTGTTTGTCTTGATGGGTGTGTGTGTGTGTGTGTGTTTTTCTTGATGGGTGTGTGTGTGTGTGTGTTTGTCTTGATGGGTGTGTAGGTGTGTGTGTGTGTGTGTTTGTCTTGATGGGTGTGTAGGTGTGTGTGTGTGGTGCAAACTTCAGCCTGTGCTCAGCACAGTACTTCCCCCTCAGTATGGGAGATAAGCCTAATGGAGGTCCCCAGGCACAGAGAGGAAGAGCTACACACTTCCCTGATGAAGGGGATATCTCCCCCCTCCTCCCTCCCTCCCTCCCTCCGTCCCCCCGTCCCCCCTCTCGTTCACCCCCCTCTCCCCTGTCCCCTGAGAGTAATTTCACAGGCAGTTGAAAAGTGCCCCCTAGCCATCATCCCAAATCCCTGCTACATGTTAGTTCGACCCCTTCAGCCTTAAGCCCCTATCCTCGTCCCCAAACCAGAGGGAATGCCATTGTACGATAACAGGGAGTATAGATTTTTCTGGGGAACTTTGAAAGTTTTGTCTAATGGCACCCTCTCCTTCAGGTCAATCCTCCCCTTGTTAGAAGTTGGGTGCATTTCAACAAGAGGTCGGAGGAAGCAGAAAACTTGGCTTTTTTGAACTGTGCGGTCACAAAATATGGTCTGTAGATCATGTGCGATATCATGAGTATTTAAATCGCGGGCAGGTGCACCCGTTACAACGTAAAAAAGGGAAGAAAGAAAAGGCAGAATTGTTACCATCTCAGGAAAAGTCAAATATTCCACTTAACATCTGTCACCATATTTAAAGTGCTTCTACTTTGAAAATCAGAAAAACATTCAATTTCACACCCTTAATCGTAGAATGATTTATATGTTTTTGCCAATTGATCAATACATGAGTCCTCAAAACAATGCCCATACCTATCTCCCATATGGAATAATATTGATTATAAGTATGTTTTAGTTGGTTAAGGACAAAGATTAATGGCCAGTAGGTTGGTTGCTCAAATCCCAAGTGGTATACCCAGATATACTGTATATGTGAATGTTAGTTGCAATATTCTTGAATTGCTTACGTGGACAGATATCCATTGCATATGTCCACTTACATGCACATAAAGTAAATGAGTTATATGTATATTTTTACTTAATACAGTAAGTGTAAATCTCACTGTAAAGCTATTGAATGTTATTAGTACTATCAAGCTTTGCTAGGGCCATTTCATATGAGCCTGGCTGCCCCAGGCTCTGGACCTCTAGCTGCCGTGGGCGGGAGTACTTAACTTGACAGACAAACTCCTTCAGCCAATCAGTATAACAAAACGTGATGCCAATGGAGGAAGTTAATAAATCAAACTTTTGCCAAATCCAGTCAAAAGAACAGCAAAAGTGTCTTTAATGCTGAGGAACTTCACAAGTGCATACTCTTGTTCTCGTTTAATGTTGTCGTTGAGCCTATTTCTGCAATAACTGCACTCGTGGCCGTCTTTATTCTATTAACGGTAACGTTACAGCTAGCTTCAATTACTGTTTTGCCAGCAGCGGCCTGCATTTCACGTCATTAACTACGGGAACCAATCAGGGGATGTGTTCCACCGGGAACCAATCAGGGGCTGTGTTCCACTGGAGGGACAGAACAGCAGTTAGAAAGCAGTCTCTGATTAATCCCGGTTACATTGTAATTTCTGGAAATGGATGTGCATACAAGGAAGACCAGTCTGTATCGGGAAAGTAGAAAAACTTTTTTTTTTTTTTTTTGCAAGACAGACTGGCTACCAAGCTAATTTCATATTGTTTTGGTCGTTCAGGTTTTGTTTTCTACAGATAATACCCAATGGTGTTTACACAGCACCAGTTCCCTTTTTAGACTCACTCAGTATAGTCGGATCACTCCACAGCGGAATAGAGTTTACCATGTGTTACAGGCAAACAAGCACAGGTACAAATTGCTTATCTTTACAGTATCTTACAGTATCAGCGCTAATCACTTCCTCATTCCAATCCTATGTACTCAGCTAGACATTTAAAGGTTCCCAAACTGCCTATGTACTATACTATCTGTCATCTAGCAGTCTATCAGTATCATCCTCATCTACTTATCTCATCCAATCATGGATGACTGTGTCTGTGTGCATGATGTAGGCAGTGCAATGAAATAACATTCAGGTACACAGTTGTGCATGGCGTTCAATTGTTCCGAGTGTTGGTCAGAGTCCGTGCTGCTATTGAATCCTAATCTCAGTTGTAGAGGCATTAAGGTCTCCCACCGACAAGAGTTTTCCCCTTTTATCTCCCCAATCTGTAGCGTTTGAAAAATGTCGTCCCAGACGCCGTCTCCGCGGTCGCGTCGGAGCGATGGCATTGTTTAGCGCGGTCCTCGGGAGAAGGCGTTCTCCGGGACTAAATCATTAGGCATTCAATAGGCCCATTAGGAAAATGAAGACAAATGGACCTCGCGGGCAAGTGTTTGGCCACGCCGGTACAGTTAGACCGAGACCGCGGTCTTCCACCGCCAGCACCGCCGGTGTGTCATATGTGCCCTGATAGAGCAGTTTGGCCCGCGGCAACTGACATCACAGATCCATTAGTCATTTAGCAGACGCTTTTATTCAAAGCGACTTAGAATAATTGCACATTAAATACCACTGACTCGTGGCTTATTGTTGATTTTCAAATGAGTAGTTGATTCACGTCCGTTATTTGTACGCAGAATAGCGCTTCTCTATATGGTTGCATAGTACAAATTCATGAGTGGTCTCAGTGGCCATTGTTGGAATGCACGTTGAGGGCCTCATGTCAAGCTCCTGTGCTCTTTATGGCTATGCTGTTTGATCCTAGATAGGTTTTCAGTGTGTCTAAATGTCCCATTTCTCCCTCTTTCTCTCTCTCCCTCTCTCCCTCTATTTCTCTCTCTCTCTCTCTCTCTCGTACCGATTCCCAGGGGGAGAAGGAGGAGCCGGAGGCGTCCGCGGCCCCTGAAGCGGACGTGGAGGCCATCGTCAAGACGGTCCCCAGCACCCTCACCATGCAGCAGTACTTTGCCCAGCGGATGGCTCAGCTGAAGAAGGGTCGTGGCGAGGCCCGGGCGCCGGCCTCATCACCGGAGGCGGAGGAGGAGGACGGCAGCGGGACACGGGTCCCGGCAGAGGCCTCCGACTCCACTCAGAACACCACGGACAACGACCCAGAACAACCCCGGTCCAAGAAGAAGAAGAAGAAGAAGAAGAAAAGCAAGAGGGAGGCGACAGTGGAGGCGACGGAGCAGGGCGCAGTTTGTCCCGTGACGGCGGAGTGTGCGGATGAGGAGACCCGCTCGGAGAGGAAGAAGAAAAAGAGGAAGAGGGCAGAGAAGGACGAGGCGGTGGACGGTAGCGCCGCCGCTGGCGAGGAGCAGAACTGCGAGGAGGAGGCGGAGACTCCTACTCTGAAGAAGAGGAAGAAGAAGAAGAAGCAGAAAGACACTAACGCTGGAGCGGACCTAGTTAACACACAAGAACCAACTGAGAATGTGGAGGAGAAGAAATCCAAAAAGGACAAGAAAAAGAAGAGGAAAGAGCTAGACTAGGGACTACTTGATAAGATACTGACCACCAGGGCGGCCATTTCCTAACTCTCCATCTTTCCCTTGGCTCTTTTCAAGCATTGGGGAAACCGTGCTTTTCTGTATGACCCTGGTCAAACATGCAAGAACATGGACATGACCCCATGCTGGGGCTCCCAAATGTAAACCTTCCTTACTAGCAGACAGGTTGAGTTGATTGTGTTATTTTCTCACCAATGCATTCTGGGTAACTGAAAGAGACCTCATTCTAGCCCCGAATGATGCACATGACAAAGTTGATGATCATACTCACTAACCCTTACCTGTACATCGTTGATCAGATATACTGCTGTGTCCAAGACATTGGTTATGTCTTATGTGCCTATGCATACATTAGGGCAATGAGTTTCTCAAACATCTAACATTTTTTAAACAACCAGATCAACTCGGAGCCATAACTATTTAGTAATTTTATGAATGTTTGGCTTATTTTCTGGATTGATGACCATCTATGAGACGTTTCAACATCTATTAAACGTCCAAATGAATTTGGAGCCATGCATATTTTGCAATGTCATGAAACGGCTTATTCTGAATTGATGTGAATCTGATGAGACTTTACTGAATCACAAAGGGTGTGTGTGCACATTTCTTTATTTTATTTTATGTATTTTTATTTTTGGGGGGAGGGTTGGTGTCAGGTAAGTGTTGACCAATTCAGAGAGTCACCAGTGATTGGTCTAACGTTAACTGAAGGAATGTCAGCTGTGTTCTTTAGAACAATGCAGGGGAACTCAATCCATGGTTTTAACAACACCGTCAGGGCTCTGCATGTCTCTATAAAGTGTTTTAGGGATAACAGAAAGATACATTTGACAAGCTATCCTTAAGGGAGAGTAAGACCTCACTGGAATGGATTGTTTTGTTTGACATCTCCTCAACTCCTGTTTTAGAAACATGAAATCCATTTTTCTGTATACACTTAAAATAAATCAAATTCAAAATGACTTCTATGTGACCCAGAATTCATCCATGTTTCCAATACCTTTTAGAACTACTGTAAATGTGAACATGACTGATCAAAACTCAATAAGTGATGTACGTACATCTTGGGTTTCCATTCGCATCATGTCAGCTGTAGAAGATTGCAGTAATGCTTTGTACGCCCTTCAGGGATATGAAGCTTCGATAAACAAGAACAATACACAGGGGTGAGGTCCCTGTCTTGTTGGCAGATGGCAAATTACACAACCAACAGCAACATTTTGTCTACATTTTACTACACGTTTCCTGGTTACTGTTGCAGTGTTTTATGTAGTAATGAGTGGATTATGTGGCACTCGGTCCATAGAATGATACCCAAAACAAAGCCATTGTCTTTCTGGTTAATTGCCCTATTGCATGTTTCATGTTATTTATAAAATATCTTGTCCTACATAGTTAGAATATTGTCAGATACTGCATGAGTAAGCTGTAGACTTTAAGCACTCCATATTCTACAGTAGTACTTTGGTAATTTATCTTAATAATTAAGCCACCCACAAAATGAGGCTTTATCTAAAGCCATAAACAGCTGAGGGATTGCAGACTTTTGCATCTACCTGTAATTGTAAAGGAGAGAGAAATCACTACTGAGATGTTGTAGGGGCCCCTGTAACATGTTGTAAGGGGCCCCTGCTCAACCAACACAGCTGCAGCTTGTGAAATGGCTGTAATTAGAGCACTTGCGTCAAGGAAACTGTGTCTTCTCTGGACAGGTGTCTATTCACCTGTACGACCAGTGACACTAGACAAACATTCTCCGTCTGGGCCTTTTACAGTGTTATGAAATACTATTGCTTTCACCGAGGAAAGTGAGTAAGTGGTGTGAGTCAAAGACGGAAAAAGGAAACTCGCTGTCATCGTTACTCATCAAAACAAAGCGTCATCAAATCTGAAAGAAAACACTAAAGTCATAGGTTTTAAAAAAATGTGAATATCATATTTTTTCAATGCCTTTTCTTGTGGCCGTTATAGAAATGCACCGTCGCTATAAAGAGTTAGAAATAACCTTTATGATTTTTACGAGTACCTGCTCTTTTCAACTCTCCCTTCACTGTGATGCTGAAACTCTCCGTGGTGGATCTTTCTCTGATGAAGAAGAAAACCAAACTCTTCTCCAGCCGCTGCCTCCTAACAACTCATCATGATGGACGAGAAGCAACAGCAGGCAGATAGCCCTGACTCCCACACACACACACACACACACACACACACACACACACACACACACACACACAAACACACTGGTCAACACTATCCTTTGCCTGTGGGTGATGTATAATCAAGCAGTATCTGTTGTTTTGCTATGTTTATATATCCCCTGATTCTGAGTATTTGTGTATTGATCCTAACAATATTAATGCATTCATTCTAAATAATACAATTAATAGTATTCTACTACTACAGTCATCTAGTAATGTGCAATCAGGCATACTGACTGTATACAACAGTCTTAATTCCCATTCACATGTATACAAACAAGTCGGACTCAGACTGAATTGTAACATCAGACACACACACACACACACACTCACACACACACTCACCAAGACTTTTCTGAGTGGCAGGAGGAAGCAGAGGCCTATACCACTGGTGGGTGTGGACTACTCTCAATCTAGGACATCGGGTACGGTTTCCTATTCCTGTAGGGCAAGTCCCTCGCAGTAATGTGGCTGATACTCCACACTAATGGGAGGAGCGACCGGTTGGGTAGTCAAGAGAGACAACACCTCCAGTCTGTCCATGGATGAATCATCAGTGGCTGGGGCAACTCCTACCCAGGCTCCTTTTCAGAAGGTCATAGCAAAAGCATACTGCAGTGTGTATTTTAATGGAACAACAGTTGTGTGCGTGTGCGCGCGCGCGTGTGTGTGTGTGTGTGTGTGTGTGTGGATGAGAGAGCTACTTCATGGCAGCAGTCCAAGTCAATAGTATCCTGTCAACAGGAACTTCTGGGTCCACTCCACTGCTGACCAGAGAGAGGGAGAGGGAGGAGGTGATTTGTGGCACAAAGTAAAGCACTGAAAATCTCTACCACAGAATGGTTCAGAAGGTACTAGATTAGCTTTGGGAAACATGTGGGTTTGTTGATACACTGATTTGAATTTGGCCCCAATTGTCCCACCCGTATGGTTAAAAGGACTTTTTTGTTTTAATGCCACCTTTAAATCGAAAAAACGCAGTGCTGCGGTTTCCTATGTGTTGTAAGGTTATGCTTGGCATCGAGACTAAATGGCACCAAAATGAATGACCGTTTAGCACATGGGGTTTTGCAACTCGAACTGCCTCAGGGCTTGGAAGTGAAGTAACGCCAGTAAGTCGACGAGGTTTTCCAGAGAGCGCGGGTGAGACGGGGCTGAACAGGTTGGATCACTTCGAGGTACAGAAACAAACTACAGGTGGGAATCCTTGGAAAAAATCTAAAAGTTTCAAGCCATGCTACGTCATTAAAAGGTTGTTGAGGCAAAAAATAGAAAGGGGCTTTCACCCGGCTTGGCCCTTGTGCATATGAAGCAAATGTGAGGCAGTTATTTCCACCGGCACCTCCATATATTGTTGAAATTCTCATTATGAATTTTAATGTACAGTGTGTCTATATGAATAGCTTTGAAAACAGCACTGAGTCTGTCAGCAATTTGAAACAGCTATTTGATTTGACTGTCAAGTTTCAGGCTTCATTTGAGAATAAAAATGATCAGGGGATAGGTCTAGAAAATAATTACATATCTGCACTTCTAAATGAACACGTTTAAAATGTCTTTGTTAGGGTCTTAGTAACCTACAAGTGACAATAGGCCTATATGATTATTGAATTAGGAATAGGCCTAATGCTATATCCTAATTTAATCTGTTATGGCGTATGAGGTGATTTAGTGCTACACGGTGTTGAAACGTTGTCCTCTCCCTTTTTCCTCGCAGGTTTCAAGTTGCAATTAAGGAGGAGCTGCAAGTCCTCTGGGGCTTCTCTTGGAACCTGCTCCTCAAATATAAAGAGCTTCCCCATCCTCAAGGAAAGACAAAATCACAGCCCACGAGGAGGAGTCGTAGGTTGAGCTGCCCACCCTCTCAAAACCATTTGTGGCAACCAGTCAGTAGCTTTAACAGCCTAATTGAGTCCATCTGCAGGATCGTCGCATATTATTTCCTTTTAAGTTTTATATGACTACGGAACATATTTTTTGACGACTGAATCTATCACAGAATCTGTAGCGAGTGGAGGAAACTTTCCATTGAAGGCGCGTGAGAAGCGCAACTAAAGTTTGATGGCTGCCCTGATCAGCGCGTACTCGTCCTGGCCGGAGAGCTTCGAGTGCGCAGCGGGGGATGGAGACGTGCCCGACGGACACGGCGCGCACAGGGCACCTGCGGACAAGCCGGTGGAGCCGCGCATCAGAAGACCCATGAACGCGTTTATGGTCTGGGCTAAAGATGAGAGAAAACGGCTAGCGGTCCAGAACCCCGACCTGCACAACGCGGAGCTCAGCAAGATGTTGGGTGAGATGAGAAAATATGAACTTGCAGAAATCATTGACATGTTTTTGGGATTAACAATGACTAAACGATATGATGCATGATCATTAAGCCGTATGTCTAATATTATTTTACGTTATTAAATTCGTCATTGGGTGATAATTGTAAGTTTTGGCAAGCAAGATTGACAATTCTCATAATCTGCCTGATTCTAGACTATTAGGGTAGGCTAATTATTCAGGCAATTCATTGTTCTAAAACTTTTCAAACTTGTCAACAGTCAACGGTAACATTTTTTAGAATACGAAAATGTAATTTCACTAGAAAGAAAAACGTGAAGGAAACGTTTTATGGATGCCAAAGAAACATGTGCGTCAGTCACTTGCCTAAATAACTCAGTGATTCCTCACTGAATTGAAGGTTAGCCTATTCATGCATTGAGCGGACTAAAGTAATTAGATTAGAATGCAGTCAAACAGTTTCACACACCCCTTAGCTATTACAAAACTCAAGCGTCTCTTGGATTAGTGCGTAAAGTTAGTGCGTGTGCCATGACAATCTGATCTCTCTAATTTGGCTTTTGCCACAGTTATATAAACAAATGAAAGCATATCGCACGATGACCACGAAAAGCATGCATAGGACGTGAATCGCATACCAATTTGGTTCTTATAACAGTATTTATAAAATTTAGGGGGGGTGGGTGGCATAAATTAAGGTCGAAATTACGGACGAAGTCAAATGTCAAAATAATAGATTCAAGATAATTTCATGCACAAATCGTTGACCTTTTTCGTTAGGATAATATTGTATGACAGTCACACTATTTTGGCAATTAACAATGTATTGTTCTGTCTTTTAACAAAGAAGAATGAGCACTTGAACTCTATTCCTCACTAGTAAAGATGACAAAAGCCAGAGTAATGTCACTTCTAAGGATATTATCCATTTATTATTATGGCATTACCATTATGTGGAACACACTTGCACCACTACTAATGAGGAATAATGCATTCTATTAAAATATTATTGTAGCCTAATTTCAGCCAAATTTAATTTCATAATAAAATCGAATAATTATGATTCCCTCCCCCTTTCCACAAGCATGTGTTTGGGAGCAATATCACACTAAATATTTCAGTTCTTTACAGGGCAGTGATTTAAATCAGTGATTTAAAAGTTGTATAATTGTGTCTGCTCTTAGTTCGAAATCATCAAATTAATCTTAAGTGATTTTAGATTTTAAAAGTGAAATCCTTGGCATCAGTTTCAAACCTTTAACATCCATAATTAGATAATAGCTTAATAACAGTGAATAAAATGAAAACGCAAATAGGGCTACTCAGTGTTCATAGGCCGACAGAAATTATTTTCGCCATTATGACAGGTACTGGTCAAACATGTAAGAATTAAATGATCAAGTCCCTAAGGTATACATGTACACATATGCAATTGAGGCTGTTAAATTAACATGAAGAAGTGTGCATGGACTAAAGAAACCAAATCTGGTCTTTTTTTCACGCAGGCAAGTCCTGGAAGGCCCTGAACCCTCCCCAGAAGAGGCCCTTTGTGGAGGAGGCGGAGCGGCTGCGGGTGCAGCACATGCAGGACTACCCCAACTACAAGTACCGGCCCCGCAGGAAGAAGCAGCTGAAGCGCATCTGCAAGCGCGTGGACCCCGGCTTCCTCCTGGGCAGCCTGGCCCCGGACCAGAACGCCCTGCCGGACCCCCGCCGCCTCTGCCGCCCCCCGGTCGACGACGACGACGACGCCCCCTCCGGGCTTGGCGGCGGCGGTTACCCCTCCCCTGGCGCGCCGCTGCCCGGCGTCCGCTCCTTCGGGGACCCCTCCGGCTCCAGCAGCAGCTTCGACACCTACCCCTACGGCCTGCCCACGCCCCCGGAGATGTCCCCCCTGGACGGCATGGACCACGAGCACCCCTCCTCCTCCTACTACCCGTCCTCCGTCGGCTCCTCCCCCTCCGCCTCCCGCAGCGAGGAGAGGCACCAGTTGTCGGCCCACATGGGGAGCCCGCCCCCCTATCACCCTGACTATGCCCAGACCCAGCTCCACTGCGGGGGCAGCCATCTAGGCCACATGTCCATGTCCCAGTCCGGGAGCGGGGGGCTGATTCCCGGTCCTCTGTCCTACTACAACCCCTCCTTCCCCCCCCAAGTCCACCCAGGCCTCCAGGGCCACCTGGGCCAGCTGTCCCCCCCTCCGGAGCAGGGCCACATGGAGGCCCTCGACCAGCTCAGCCAGGTCGAACTGCTGGAGGAGGTGGACCGCAACGAGTTCGACCAGTACCTGAACTCCAATGGTTTCCACCCCGACCAGGCGGCCATGACGGTCACGGGACACATCCAGTTGACGCAGGCGGCGTCCGCCTGCCCCAGCAGCAGCAGCGGAGAAACCAGCCTCATCTCCGTCCTGGCGGACGCCACCGCGGCCTACTACAACAACTACGGCATTTCATAAGCCGCCGGCGCCCGTCCCGACCCGTGACCGACCCGAGACCGACCCGTGACCGACCATAGGGACAACGGGTTTGGGATGGGGGGCAAGCTCAACCAGGACCAATCAAATACTGTAGCAATATGATTGGCCGGGGCCTACTGAAGAACAACGAGATGTACAGAGGAGAAAGGGAGGAGAAATTCTACACAGAGTGTGAAGGAACTTTAATGGACACCTCAGGGATGCACACATAGAACGCTAGTTTGGCAACTCTCGCCTGTCACACTCATTCCCAAAACCAGAATTGAAATGGAGAGTTCTCCAGTCCAGTTGTAAATGTCTTGTTGCCTTGTAGGCGGTGTACAGATGCTCTTAAAACTAATTTAAGTACTTTGATGTTTCGCATAAATGCTTATTGTAATGCTATTATCAACTCTTTCCATTTGAATGTTTGATTTGTTCTCTCTCCATTCCTTGGGAGTCTTACCTCAGTAGTTTGTATTTAAATGAGGCTTAGATGGACATTTCTTATGCAATTCTCCCAGACAAAATGGTATATCATGAAGAAAAGACATTTATACTTCTTGTTCTTTTCAAGTACTTAATATATAATCATAATCTTTACGATGAAAATAATAATGATAACTATTACTGTATGCTGATTTAGGTTTGTGAAAATGAATTAATTTAAAATAAAGTTCCACTTTTATATTGATGTTATTGCCATTTGGATATGCTCACAGAGACACAGCTCCTTCATTGAATATCCTATCGCAGCACAGCTGTGCGCACAGCCATTTCATATTAGTTGGGTCTCAACATCATCACAATGCCTTTGATCCAACAGACTCTCTGGTTGTCAGAGTTTCTGTTCAAAAAGCTGTAGAGACAATACTGGACTCTGGAACTAGCAATACTTTATAATCTAACAGTAATCTTTACCAAATAGTTTTGTCAACTGCAGTTTCTGAAAGCCTTTATGACTAGCCTGTCATTGCAGAAAACCTCACAAGGTAAAATTCATATATGAATTATATATATTATATATATGAATCACATTTTATTTATATTTTTTGGGGGGTGAGGGGTTGTTTTAAATGTGAGAACCTATTTACCTACTGTAGCCACTACAGGAAACAATAACAGGCCTGCTAGCCAATTTTCTGGCCCCTAAGTATTTGGGACATTCTGAAGTCCCTGTTCAGCTCCTGGCCTCCTCTCCCGCACTCTGCCCGGTCCATCCCACCCCTCCATCCCATCCCATCCTCCATCCTCCATCATCCACCCTCCATCATCCATCCACCATCATCCATCCTGCGCCCGTCTCTCCACTCACTTTCATTTCACTCCCAGTGCAGAGGATTAGTGTAAAACAGACGCGCCTCCCGCCTCCACCTCAAACCGGCCCTTTGTTTTTCCCAGAGTCTTATTCTGGGTGCCCCCCCCCCCCTCCCCCCCGAGAGCCCCCCCCCCAACACCCCACCCCCTCACCCCGCATCCTATCTTGCTGATGCAGACCTTTCGTAATCTGCGCGAAATAAATAAATAAATCACGGGGGCCCCCGACGACTGCTTTACACGTTCCTCGTTTCTCTCTCCCCCTTTCTCTTTTTTCTCCCCCCCACCCCCTTTCGCAAATTCTTCTCTTTTTTGATAAAAGGAATTCGGGGGGCTTTTTGACAAATCCTGGAGTCTGGCCGGTCTTCCTGCGTTTTTTGGGAACGGTTGAGTCGTGCTCCTTGTAAAGAGGATGTGGCGGAGCAGCGCTGTTTCCTGCCTGATAAGGGGAAAGCTTCTCTCCGTCAGGATGTTTGGGCCTGGCTGGTCCTCGCATTAAAGAGCCCGAGCCAGGGAAGGGAACCCGCTGCTCTCCTCGCGGGGGAGGAAGCGCGGCCTCGCTGATTAACATCTCACACCCGCCTTTTTTTTTTTCTTTTCGGGGAAGGCCTCGTCGACCCTGGCCCGTGGAGCCGCCCGCGCACGCAGGCGTACGCACGCGGGCGTACACACACACATGCCGACACACACGCGCACACCAACACGTTAGACACTGATTTCTTACCCCACCAATCCAGTCCAATTTGACCTCGGTGAAGAATGTCCGAGCCCCGAGTCAACAACACCCATGGGGTGAACACATGCGTCCGGTTAGCGCTCTCCTTCCCAGCACGCCGTCACCACGTGTCTGGTTCCCCTCAACGGCTCTTCGCTCCCGGTCAATTTGATTAAATTGACCGGAATGACAACATTCATCATGCGTCAAGAGTTTACAGTTGTGAGACATGGTGCTCATTTCAGCGGGGCTAGATCATTATTCCTGTTGTGGCCCGTAGGGCGGCGAGAGCACAGCAGAGGGCCCCCAGAAACTAGAGGGTGATTTGGACGCGGCGGCCGAGGCGACATGCCACCCCCAGGCATGGGGCTCTTTAGTGTAGCGTCCCCCCCCCCCCCCCCCCAGCACCACAGGGGTCAGGTCGGGGGCGTTTAGCTAGACTCCCTTGACAAAGACTCCCCGCGGTGTACCCCCCCGACAAGCACTTCCGCCACCCCGGGGGTAGGGCATTGTGAGGTGGACAAGGACGAACGCTCGGTACTCAAACAAAGGATCGAGCCTCCGTGGTCAGTGTATCACTCTCGCTTGGGGTTCAGTACAATTAGTTGTCACATCATCGTTTGTTTTGAGTTTGCCCCCCCCCCCCGTTACGACTATCTAGTGCTTATACTTCTGTGAGGAGACATTTCGGAGGGACAGTGGGAGACTCTGACGATGCCCTGGTTCTCCAGCAAAGCTAACGCAAAGAACAAAGTCAGTAGAGGTTATCCCTATCAAACAACGTCCACTTCACTGGACATTCACTGATCTGATCAATGAATTTCAAATTCCCATGGTAAGATTCCTTGGATGAATTTCAGTTTAATCCAAAATGGATTAGTTCAGTTTCTTGATCATTTAAAGCCCACCGTGTAAATAATTCAGGAGGTAGGCCTAGTGTTTCTTTAGAAACAGTTATGACCTTACCTTGGAACCAAAACTGCTCTCTCAGTGACCTGAACAGAGGAATGCCACTTGCTGCCCTCGACGTGTTGATTCTGAAACGATTAGTTCTCAGGAAGCGAGGGCAAAACACTCAGCTTGTCAGCTTCAATCCCTTCCTCTCCGAGAGACGACTCGTCCTCAACGTAACCTTTGTTCGCAGAGCTCTGCTGAACACCACAACAGAACTGGCTCCCGTTTTAGCGTGTAAGACACTAACTCAAATCAAGGGTGAAGAATGTGCACAAACAAATGGCACAGCATCGATGTTCATTATTGAGCATTAACTGTACTCTGACCACCAAAACAATGGCTACTGTACTTCAATTTGACTTTAACATAACTCTTGACACTTGTACAGTATAGGATTGCCACATATTTGTCAGGTAGAGATAATCGGATGCACTCATTCTTATCTACATCAGTAGATGAACGGTGTTTACGTTATTAGGATATAGGCTGAACAAACAAATCGGACTAGCTCTTGTTATTCCTCCGTGATTGGTCCCTGGCTGGGCTCCAGTCTCAGGTCAGGTCGGTGGAATGAGACGGTCAGGTAGTCTGTTATGTTTCCTGCTTCCACCCCTCCTGCCCCCACGTCACTTCCCTGGACAAACAAACAACTCAGCCCCCCGCGCTAACGGCAACCGTCGCTAGCGTAGCTGATATACCGCCTGTGGACGGGGCTAGGGCGGGGTAGTTACAGCTGTGTAAAGTATTAGCGCGGCGATGACTTTGCGTATCGTGTCCTCCGGAGGTGCTCGGGAGGCTGTGTGTCGCCCCTACGTTGAGACGCGTGGGTAATTACTTTCCCAAACGTGTCGCGCACCAGGGCGGCGAAGTGCAAAGGAAGACGTGTGTTGCTCATCAGCTCCTGAGCAGGGGGGGAGAGGCTGATGGGCTCTACGTGACTCACGCTGGTGTGTGTCGTGCGAGCGAGGCCAGGTTCTCCTCTCTGTCGGCCCTGTGAAGTCTTTTTCGCCTCCGCCCCAGGAAAGCACAGGGCGACTATAAGTGTTTTCGGTGGGGTGTGTCGGTTTATTGGTTTATTTGTTGGTTTATTTGTTAGGATTACGCTAAAACTACCAGACCGATTTTCATGAAACTCAGTGGAGGGGTGTACTGTAGCATGGGCCAACTTAGAACCCATTACATTTGGAGCGGGTAGGGGGGGGGGAACCACAAGCCGCCCAAACACGGCTGGCCATTGATCTCCATTCATTTTTTGGGCTCAGGAGTGAAAAATTCCCCCCATTCATTGTCAATGAAGGGGATTGAAACAGCCATATCTCGACATGAGAAGTTCTGAGATAGAGAAGACTGAGATATAGTACAGGGTTCGAGAAGACTGAGATACAGT
The DNA here is from genome assembly GCF_949987555.1 of Borostomias antarcticus. Taxonomy (NCBI): domain Eukaryota; kingdom Metazoa; phylum Chordata; class Actinopteri; order Stomiiformes; family Stomiidae; genus Borostomias; species Borostomias antarcticus. Next base: position 17,328,188 of record NC_140252.1, read on the forward strand.
ACAGGGTTTGAGAAGACTGAGATGCAGTACAGGGTTTGAGAAGACTGAGATACAGTACAGGGTTTGAGAAGACTGAGATACAGTACAGGGTTTGGACTGGCATAAAGCTCTCGACCTAACAAATGCAGCAATACCAAACATGTCCTGCTAGGGCACACAGAGCCACGAAATGCATTCATGGGCGAAGGTCTGTGCTCTCCGAGTACCATTTCTAGTTGTTCATGGTATAATATACTGTATGACAATAATTCTTAATGGAATATTGTTTATTAAATCTTGCACATCTTTGTTTGCACAACCTATTGTATGCATCCCTAGGAATATATCCCCTCGTTAAACACTTATTATTCTGTAGCATGATTGTATAGTTCATCTTTAGATTTGCATATACTGTATAATGTATAATGAGTCGTTGGTACCTGCACCGATTGTGCTTTGTTTCCTAATCTGCTTTGATGTCCTGAGAATGTGACTGGTGTAACAAGGTGTGCAATTTCTCTTCAGGAATTAATAAAATACTTACCTACTTACAGTTCAGTCACTACCTACCTGCCTACTGTACCTACCTACCTACCTTCCTACTGTACCTACCTACCTACAGTACCTATTGCATGGAAGCCCTGTAAAAAAATAAAGTATATATAAAAAAACAACTATGTAATGCACTGAACTTACAATAATGTAAAAATGTTTCTGTGAGAATAAAGACATTGGGTAAAATATAAAAACTGTCAACATGAGATAATGCCACAAGCATTGCAGGAGTAAATTTCCAGTTGGAGTGTGTTACAGCACCATAATAACCTGTTTACAATTTGTACCTGGCTTCAAGCGTGGCCAACGGAGAGAGAGAGAGGGAAAAAAACCACATCTTACAGCAAGGGATTATGGGTACAGCTATTCTCCACCTCATTGTGGTCGAACAACAGGCACAGCGTGCGGCGGCGAGCGGGCCTGCGCTCGCCGGGCAAAGAATGGACCAGACTCGACGAGGGACGGGCGCCATGTGGCAGAGGAGGCGCGGGGACGCAGATGGGGACCCCTGGAAGACTTGGGGGACGGCGCAGGCGGCCAACGGGCCACCCACCTGTACCTGCGCATGAATGCTGCAGCCGGGCGCGGTCCGGCGCCTGCTCCGAGCAGATATACCGGCAGGTTGAGTGAACGCGCAGGGGGGGGCCAGCGCACTGCTGCCAAGCCTGAGAAGGGAGCAGATTTCCATTCACCCACAAGAGCAATCTGAATCCCCACGAAAATCTACACAGCTAAGAAGCCTGTGTTTTCCGATGCATTTTGTTGTTTTGCTGTTTGCAGAAATAAAATAACACTACTGTATCAGGCAAAATTTGGCTTAATTTGCATTTGACGAAAGTATTCTTACAAGGATAGGTGATATCTCTGCAGAGCTAACAAGCTCATTTGTCATTATGTTGTGTCACATATGGCAAAAAGATCCATTCTTTTCCAGCTATGCAAACAGCATAGCGGTGTGTCCTATTTTTATCAGCATGGCCTCACTCAGTACGATAAGAGGCCGAGTTCTCTGGTTGTTTTTGACCGGCGTGCCGTGTCCCAGGGGTGATATAACTCTTCACCTCAATATGGAGGAGGATGTTCCTATTGTGCTTCCTAATTGCAATGTGGAGCTTTCATTCAGTGGACTGGTCCGCCCTCATCTCTCCCTTGTTTGCACGTTTTGATAGGGGGACAGGTTGGTATTGAGAAATGTTATTCCAGTTAATTTTGTAGGTCGAGGTTTGACAATTTCAAGTCATGACCTTGATTCCCGCCCTCCCCAGAAAAGACTTAGTGGAGTATTTTTGTGCATACACCCAACGGTACTAGCACCTATTCTGCCCCCACAATTGTGAAATAAGATAAAAACAACTATTATTTGAAAGTAGCAAAGCCCCACAAATAGATACTAGTGTTTGTTGCTTAAAGCACCTCACACAGCTATGTGTTGATGATGATGTTTATCAATTGAACATACAAATTACATTTCACTGCTCCGAGCACTGAGAGTTTTGGAGCCTCTCGCGTTTGGTCGAAACGTTAACGGCTCTGATCCCCATTCAGTCTCCCTCGTTTCCATCACTCGTCCATATGGACTTCCATACTGCGACAGGGCCAGCCCGCCGCCCCGCGCCCTCTGAGTGTACTCAGCCTGCATCCTGAGAAGCAGACAGGGTAATGATGTTGATGAGTGACAATATACGGTCAGCTGTTTGAGAGAGCCCCTTTTAACGGCTACTCTAGATACGCTAGACATAGCAAGCCACTACATGACCTGTTGAAAGTTTTAGGGGGACACAGGAACTCAAACTAAAAAAAACACTAACATTTTCTCTAATTGAACGTCTCACCATCAATCTGACTACAGTGAATTGCTTGTTGGAGTCCAGTGCCATAACAACCAGTCCTGTTTTCTACATCAGAACGATGAATTGTTTAAATTATCGATTAAAAATGTCTTGAGAATAATGTACTGTACTCCACTCAACTCAAGGCCTTGGTTTTTGACATCCGACTGATCTCAGCCGACACTTCATGCTTGTTTTGCCTAACATCTCCCAAAGGCTTACACATGGAAACGTAAAAAACCAAGATGTCCGCTGAATGATGCACGTTCCTGTACATGAAAACAACAGAAACTCTGGACATGTAGCACGTCAGCCATTACACGGATATTTCCGTTGCCTTGATGTGTAGTGTTTACACAAGGAGCATTTGGGGAGACACAGAAGCGGTGACCTTGACAACTGGATATGGTAGCATCATTTCCATGCCAACTCCCACCCAGCGATCCACACACGGGCGCGATACTCGGGATGTTGTTGATGTCTGAGTTTGAAGGAATCCCTTCCTGGTGGATGCTAGCTGGCTCATTTCCTCTAAGACTTCACATCAAATGAAACGCATGGAAATGACTCACACACTGAGTTTGGACCCTCCAAACACGTACTATACGCTAACAGGTACTGTACCAAACAGGATATGAGCTATAGCCTATGAGTTTCACATATAGGCCAATAAGACAGTCGCTGGAATTGCAGTAATGAAAGCTGTTTAAGCTCTTTAAAAGCTGAGGTGTGCATATTCACAGGGTCTAATTTGCAGCAGGGTCGTTCTTAGAGCAAAAATTGATGAAAAAAAAACCTAAGAGGGATCCAAAAACCCTTCCTGAATTATTTCAGTAGGCCTGAGCTAAACCTGTTGTTTAGAAAACTTGCATCTGCAAAATGGACATGGTTTGCACTTCTAAAAGGGCATCATGCTTGCCCTGGGGTTTTAAAACTATCCCGCAAACTTTTTAATTAGTGTCTGTCATGACCTTACAGACTACTGTCATTAGTCTGCTGACCATTTTATGAATTACACTTGGCAACATTCAGTAAGCGTAAGCATATTAATTTTGCACCTTTAGGAAAATAACTTCCCTGGAATCTTTCAATAGGCCAACTGATGCTTCCTCAGAATCTACAACATGAACTAATTGAATCCTTGTAGGCTACAGTAATGTAGTTGATAGCAGGAATATTTGCTGGCTACTGCAGCTCATTAAATGTACTGGCTTTTACGTGCAATGTGGCCTACACGTCTTTTTCTTTTATCCAAAAATCACACCCAGGCGGTGAAGTAAGCAGTGTAGGTTTATGGGCAATCTGTTCAAACCTGACTACTAGTAAGTAAATGGACCGTTGCTCTAGAAGAAAGAAAATGAACGGCCGTTCGATGGGCTATTTAAGTGCAAAAAAAGTGTTTTTTAGATGGGGGATGAAAAATCAAGCCACCTCAGAGAAAAAATAGTCTTTCATCATTTGAAAACTGTCTTCACTTCGGTGTAAAGAAAGTATATTATTTCTAGACACTGAAGAGTAAACAGGGTGAACAGTGGTAATGGATAAATGTATGATCCCTGACAGGGCATAAGTGAGAGCTGCCTCACTAACGCCCTGAACCAGAGCTAATGTTAGCCAAAGTAGCATTAGCCTAGCATGCAAGCTGCTAATTAGCCTACTATGCGATGTGTGTGGAACCAAATAATGTCTGAGAGTTGGATTAACCAAAATACATGGTAACTACAGTATATGAGTAACTATGCTCAGGTTGCAGTCTCTATCCTCCTCTAACTTCTGACAACTCTAACTCTTCTGACAAGATTACATTTTTTACAATTCAAACATAAAGAGATTGTCAGAAAAAAAGATTATTGATTAACACACTCAGGCAATCAGTCAGAAAGGTAAACTTATAGGGTGATTTTTTTGAGTAGCCCTATTCCAGAGGGATGGATTGAGATGTCATTTTTCCTGTTTATGGTTCCACTGAGTCTATTGATTTTAGCTGGGCCAAAAGGCCTAGTTCTTACAGCTTGATGTCAGTCTGTCAATGGAAAGTATTCTTTTACTAAAATATTACATTAATCAGCTTAATTTTCTATTCCATTATTTGTAGATTTGTAGAAAGTTGTATAAGAAAAGGCTTCAGCATTGATCACCCAAAACAACATGTAGGCTACTGGATATCTGAATAGAATAGAATAACTTTTTTAAATTGAAGTTTAGATTGAATATCTTGAAACTTCACAATAGCTAATAGAGCACATTGAATGCATGCGAATTATAAGACTGGATTGCTCATCAGGATTCATTTTTCTCATTGTAGCAGTAGGCATATCTTGTAATCCAACACAAACACCTTAAATGTAGAAGAGGCTTTACTGTTATGGAGATGCTGCATCCAACTAATAGGATTTTTTGGCCTCCAAAGATGGTGCCTTTGTTGGACAGCTCATGCTGGCAGGCTACATTTTTTAGAAAAAAAACCCACCCCCCCACCCCTCTCTCTCTCTCTCTCTCTCACTCTCTCACACACACACACGCGCATACATGCATGCACACGCGCACGCACGCACACATACACATACTACACACACGTCTTTGAGCACAAAATCTGGGTACTTGAATTATTGTTTTAGAATCGTATTGTTTTTTTTTTAGAATCACAGGATCCTTCCAAACGTGATCCTGTCTTTAAAACCTGCTGTGTTTGCACTGTACAGTATGCGCTGATACAATGTGCTATAGTATTAAAATAAGTATTATAGAATTAGCAAGGCTTTGTTATTCAAATGAAATGGAATGCAAATAAACATGGTAATAAGCACTGTAGTCAGTTTCAACTGGCCTAAAAATATGTATTCTTTCAGTTTGGCCTAAAAATATATATTCTTCTAATAAGTTATTGAGCAATACAGCTTGGCTTAGCATTAACAGCATACAGCTTGGCTTAGCACTCATCGTTCACTGCTGAATAAGCTACGGCCATTGGATCTATTTAACAGATGTGCCACACAATCTTGTAGAGAGCACTTACTCTAGCTCAATATTTCGGCTTTATAAGATCAAACAAATCATATTTTAAGTATGAAGAACACTTAATACTTAGTGTTTTGTAAGATGAAACTGCCCAGGTTCATTGGGCATATCATCAACGACTTTGAGAAAAGCACTGTGCTTCCTAGACGCCAGAAATAAATGATAGAGAGGAGAATCCTGTGGAATCGGGCCCAACAACTCTGCGTGAACTCTTGTGTGCTACGGAGGGATTGTGTCAATTGTATTAGAGGCTTAAAAGGCCAGGGGTCTCAACTCTGTTACATTAATACTCTCTGGTTCCCCTGGCCTGGAGACAGGGAGGTGGAGGAGCCTCTACGACCTGCTCAGTCCTTCTTGGAGTTTCTCACATCACAGGTACAGTATGAGAAAAGGATCGTGAGTAGCACCTGTTGCTGGCACCATGTTGCTGGTACCTCGCTGCTAACGCCCGAAGGATAACCCACATGCTAGAGTATCAAACTGGCCCTTTGAAAAAGAGGCCACACACCTACAAAATGGCATCGGAATACAACATAGGCAACATATTTTTTTTTAAAATTATTATCAAATTGTGCATTAGGTCCTAGGTATTTAGGTATTTTGTTGTTTGAAATAACAATTTTGATAAAAAAAAAAAAAAAAAAAATGTGCATTAGGTTACTTAACTCTGATTTGTAATTGCTTATGCAATATTAATATGCCAGTGTATCAGTAGCTGAGGTGGAAAGATAAACTGACACATTTTCTCAAAGTCTTTGACCGGGGGAGACATCTCTTCCAACGCCGCCCAGGTCCAAAGCTGGGGAAAGATGGCGACCAACGCAGCCGTGGTTCTGCTGCCGAGCGGTTTCTGCTGTGCTTAGCCCTGGCGGAGGGGGGCGAGGCTAAGCCTGGGCGTCATGTGGGACTGAGGAATTAGCCTCTCGGCGCCCTGCTGCTCGGACAGTGACCCAAGCAGGCGATGGGTCTTGACCGCGCGCTCGGAGGAGGAGGGGATGACGGTGCTCGCTGTGATACTGCAGAGTCAAATTGATTACCGCATTACCTTGCAATGCTTCCTCAGAGAAAGTAGGTTGGAACTGGAAGCACCGGTTGTAGTGGTTAATAGTGGTTGTATAGTGGATGCCTGGATGAAGGCCTTCAATAATAACAGGACTCTGTAGTACAGTATGTCTTTGAGCTCTGATAATCAGGGTTGTAGACCAGAAAGGGATGGAATTATATATTCTCCTTGAAAAACGTACACATATGACTTTTAGAGTACTGTAGTCTAATCCACACATTCAGACATTTGTATCACCATTTGCTTGAGGGTTTGGGGTTGTAGCCACTTGTATCCCAAGTGTGTGTGTCAGCAGAGCAGCCTATGGTGGGGAGGGGGCCCTTGTGTCTTCCTGGTTCAGGAAAGACCCCTTGTGGGAATGTACAGTACGTTTGTTTGTGCATGACATCATCCGCACATCCTCTTGACTCACCAGCCGGGCAGAGGCTCAACAGGGGGTCTCTCGCCTTCTGTGAGTCATGAGAGAATAAATCTGTCCTCCTCCAACCGTGATCTGACCGGTACCTGACCCGGCCCGGGAAGCTCCTTAAGACAGGAGACAGACGGCCGGGGGACGACAGCAGGGACTCCGTAAGCGCGCGTGTTTGCGGGAGCCGGCCCTCCCATGATTAAGCACTTCTCTTACCGGAGACCAACCAGTGTGACGCATCACAGAGAGTGGGTCTGCAGGCCCCTCATAAGAAAGGACACTCGCAATTGTTCTGTGGTGGGGCATTCGATCTTGAGAAGAGTGGGCTGACCCCGAGTGATAAAGACTGACCCAAATTAAGGTTTTCTTGTTTTGATGGTGTCTGATTAAGTATTGGATTAAATATTGGATACATTAGTCAGACTTGGGAAAAGAAACGATTTTAGAACCAAGTCCTGGATTGGACAGTATGTGTGGAATACAATGTGGCTATCGATATTATACAAATTACAAATAATAAAATAGCTTATAAGATTTCGTTAAATGAATCAGGAAGACTGATTTTTGACTAACAAAGCAGAATGATGCTCTTTCATGAGTAGTGCCAGACAAGTCTCTCCTTGGAGAATGTACAGTAACTTTAGCCTACTGTAGCAGGGTAGGTGAAATAAATGCTATCCTTGGCAGGTATGCAGCTAATAAAGCAAAAACAATTGTAAAAACCTTATTCTGTCTAATTTCTAACTGATAAAAATAATAATATAATTACACAACTTTTGCCAAAAGTTTCACTTTCAACATAGGCCATTATATAAATTAAAATGCACTTGGGTTCCCTCTGAACTTAATTGATTAATTACTTAATTGAAAAGGAATTGACACTGACCTTATAATGACATAATTATTATTTCCAGTTCCAGTTGTAGCCATTTAGAACTGATTGATCAATTGAAACGAGGAGAAAGTGGAACCAAACATTTTTTTAACATTCCTATTGGACCCACTCAAATAGTACTGTACACCTCCTCCATTCAAAAAACGTTCTATTTAATTTCCTGTGGGCTGATTCATTGGAAGTACTGATGAACTGTCAATAATCTTTGGAATGACTGGAAATCAACGTCTTTGTCTCACCATCATAAGAAGGCTTTATAAACTGCTAAATTAGTGATATTAATCCTCCCTTGGTGTTAATCCCTATATTGACAGGCCCAGTCACTTGTGATTAATCCACTGGAATCAAAATATAACTGTACCCCTAGGACTGTATAATATAAAAGTGTTTTGTGCTTAAGTCAAATATTAACATTATAAATTCAGGCACAAGACCTCTTTGTAAATGTGTCTGGCTTTATGAGCTTGTGCTTATCGTTGTGTAAGAAGTTATGTGCTTATCCTTGTCTTCAGAAGTTGGATTTGATTCTTCCCTTTAACACGTCATCTTGCCTGTCTCCTTCAATCCACACAACTACATTCAAAGGTACTTGAAGCCTACATCTAAACATAACAAGTCACAAAATATTGCATCTCTTCCTCTGTCACCCCAGACCACTGTTGTGGTATCCATGCTCCACATGGATGAGTGAGGTGTGGGGTCCCACATGGATGAGTCAGGTGTGGGGTCCCACATGGATGAGTCAGGTGTGGGGTCCCACATGGATGAGTCAGGTGTGGGGTCGGGTAATGCCAGGGCAGCTGCCGCTGGCTCCCAGGTTCCTCTGTGGAAAACGTGCCGAGCTGGTCTCTCCTTTATGCAAGGGTGAAGTCCTAGTCATGTGTCCAAAGCCTCAGCAGATTTCAGCGCGGTCTCATGGTGATTAGAGGCTTTTCGTTCTATCCTTAGACTCCCTGGACCTGATTAGCAGATGGGCCCTGGTTTGCAGGAGGGCTTTTGAACTGCCTGGTCGGTTCTGCACATGTTTGCACAGAGGGCACACGGCTTGGCGTCTTATTCGGACCGTACGGCTCGTCTCTTGTGGCTTTTCGTGAATTTTGTTCTTTTTAAGTTTGGTTCTCTTATCTGTTGGATCATGACTGTTGACTGCGTAAGTATACAATTCTGTAAATAACCTTTTGGCTAGGAATGTTGCATCTCTAGAGTTTACACCTAAGATACACCTCTAAGTTTACACCTAAGATACATGTTACACAGCCATACAAGACCTATCCTACACATCTATAGATTTGAGGAAAAGAGTGGTATTCCAGCTTCTGATGAAACTGTGTCTATATCATTGACCTTCAAGTCCCGCTTGCAACCAATTTCCATGCACTGTAATTTTCTGCATGTTGTACTGAGTGATGCTGTGTACGAGAGTTTTGTGCGCAATACTTTGTCCTAACCTACCATTTGCAGCTAGCTGATTGGTTGTTCTCGTCGGTTGTGACTTGTTTTTGGAACTTTAAATGTGTTCCCTTCTCGTGGCTCGCTTGTTTACATCGTAGAGTCAGTGATGTTTTTATCAAAAGCAGAATTCGGAAAGGCCTGTGGGTAACTGGAGGATATCGAGCTGCCTTGATTCTCATCAGGGGGTTTTAGTTTCTTCATACCCCTATGACAGCATTGATCGTGGCACCTTGGGGCGAGAATAGCTAAGCTGGGATAAATTGGGTTCATAGTCAGATGTTCTCCCTGCAGGTTTATGGATGCGCCGTTCTACTAAAGGTCAAAGATGGAGGCCTATTCCATCATCCACAGAGCAGCTAGAGATAAACGTTTCTAATCAACCGGATGCTTTTCATGTTTGATCTTTGCTTTGAAACTTCCTAAAGTACAACAATACTCCTACAGTACAATAACAACTCCTGTAAGTAGGCGACCTGAGTTTAAAAACAATGTTCAGTATGAATATGCAAAGCATAAACTTTTTTTTTTCAGAAAAGTAGAATTTACAATGGCAAGGCAAATGTTCTTAGGATTAACTATTTTGATCCTATCACTATACGAGCAAACCTTAAATGCCTCTTCATTTGCAGTCCAGCTTTTTAGAAACACAAATTGAAAACAATTAGTAGTCTGAATTTTGTTGTCAAACGTTTCAGTTAAGGCAGTTAAGAACTCTGGCTCAAACTTTATGCTAGCTCAGACTTTATTAGGCAACCCATAAGCCAATCAAAGTGAGCGTATGCACAGTAGGCTATAGTTAGCTCTCTGTAAAACAGTTTTGGCTTAAAGGTACACCTTGTCATATTATGTAAAGAAACGCTGAGGTTGTCTGAGGCCATACCGTAGCATATACTGTACACATCATCTTACAACACCATACTGTCACCTAAAGATGTGTAAAGATGACTGGAAAGGCAGATGTTCCTGGTGATATTACCTGTTGTTAGCTAATACATTGCTGCTGTCGCTTTAAAACCTTTTATCTCCAAAATGTCAAGTTTTCAGAATTTTGAAAAGAAAAGACCAATTTCTATGTTTTTGAACATAAAATCACATATGATGAACTGTTTAGAATACATTTAATTGGTCCCAGGGCTGGGAGGTGTTCAGAGGTTGTAAAGGGTAGTCCAACTTTCAATGAGGATTAAAAAAAAGAAGAAATTATTACCAAAATGGTAGGTTACAGCAGGTTACCCTACAGCAGCCATTCATCAGGTTAGGCTATGAGTTTGGTCTGTTTATAGTAGGCTATAGTTCAATAATTATAGTTCAACATAATAGTTCAATATGGTCTACTTCTGTCACTCACAGAATATTTTAGCTGTTATTTCTGGCACTTGGTAGTGGGCTCACATCCGTTTCCATCAAACACAAGAACATGGGCCCACATTATTTCTTTGTATCTGTATGGGAACAACATGCTTATTTCAGGGCTTTGAGTGTTTACTGTATGTGTATTTTTGGTGGTTAATCCTGGCATTATAGACATATTTAACAATAGCGTAGTCATAATGTACGTGAGTGGATTCTTATCCATGACATACTACACACCAAGCCAGCGTCCACTTTCTCTGTCGGTAAAGAGTTAAGCTCTTTATTTCCAAGTTTATATCTGCTCCCTGCTCCCTGACTTCTTCTGGGATCTGTTCACACCATCCCTGAAGGTGACAGTACAACTTCAGTCGCTTGATTTTAAAATAATCGCTAAACTCGCTAGACTTCCGGTGTGCATAAAGAGAAAAAACTGAAATCCAACAGTCTGCTACAGTACTGCATGTAAAGAGGCCCTCTGTAGACGTATCCCGTACAGACATAGCTCAAGTTAAGCGCTGAGGATGTAGAGTAGTCTTTAGACTAGGTTGAAGGGGTTTCCATGAAAACCTGTGAGAATCTCAGACTCAGATTATAATTTAATCCACATGCTGTTATATTCTGCATCAAGCGATGGCAGATCATCTTGTTTTGTGTTTTGGTTCACGCATGGACGTTTCATCACGATTCGATCGAGGTTTCAAGCTTTTGAGTTTAGAATAACATTATGGTAGTGATTTGATATAGCCTGGGCCCAATGCATTTTGTTCCTAAAGCGTTTCTTATTGTCAGACTCGTTGTGAACCGTGTTCTCTGTGCTCTCTTTCAGTTCGGGAAGGGTGGGAGGAACACGGACACCCTGTGGACTACCAGTCCCTAAACGGTGTAGCCATGACACCCACCGTCACCCCCACCTCCCTCCGTTGACCTGCTCCCTCTCTCCGCTGGGCTGAGACGCACACCCTCCTCGTCCAGAAACTGTCGGGCAGGAATCAACATGGCTTCCCACAAGCGCGGTTTCCACTGCTTTGACGACGCCCGCCACAAGCCCCCGTCCCGTTTTGGCCCGCGCTGTCCGGCGACCCACGGCGCCGCCCGGGGTACGACCCGCCTGGAGCCGCTTGAAGGCAGCGGGTGCTGCCTATGCTCCGAACACTGGCAGGCCCAGGTCACCGGCGCGGACATGAGAGAGGCCAGGGCCTCTGCGTGGTACCACCCTCAACCACATCACCACCACCAGCACCACCAGTACGTCCACAGGAGGCCCGTGAGGCCCGAGGAGGACCCTGCTGGACACCCTGGCCACCGCCACGGCCACCTCCTCCCTCAGCGAGACAAGAAGAAGGTGGTGCTGGTGAAGAACAGCGACCCCTCGGTCCGGAGGACCGTCATGTTGCACCGCAGGACGCTGCGAAGCCTGGGCCTCTTCCTGGACGAGGTTTCCGAGTTCATGCAGTACCACGTGAGGAAGCTGTACACGCCGGGGGGCCGCAAGGTGAGCACACCTGCGCTAGGAGCCAAACAAATGTGACATATGATTATCATGGCCAACCCAGATCATGTGCTGTTTTTTCACATTGTCCCATACAGCATGTTGATGGGTGCATTACAGTTTGGCTCGGCTCTGTGTTGTGTGAAATGGTATTATTTTCCATGGTGCAAAGTGTCAGGTTACGACAACTGTCCGATGGCTGGCACAGAGGTATTTTGTTATAAGAAGTCTAGCCTCCGAATGGGACAATCTGTCTTCAGTGAGAAGCTAATTTGCAATGCTGACAATTTGTATATTCTTTGTCTAAGCTTTAAATCATCAATCAGTCAGTCAATCAGTCAGTCAATCAATCAGTCAATCCACTTGATTTGTATAGTACATTTCAGACAAGAATGTAAAACAAAATAAAAAAAGGAACGAGACAAAATGCATAAATAAACAGCGTGATAAAATGTGAAAGGGAGTATACAGTAGAAGAGATTAAAAAGGTGTGTTTTAAGAGCTTTAATTTTTTTTAAATTATTATTATTATTATTTTAAGCATCATGGCTTGAATAAAGTTAAGGTTTGTGGTGTTTCTGTAACAAGTGTAGTACAATATTCCTAATGAGACTTTTATTTGAATTATTCAAAAGGGAGGTGTAGCCAACACTATCTAAAGATTAGATAATTATGTGCCTTCATTTGGATTGGTTCTTTAAAATTGTCATTAAGACATTTTAAAAAATAAATTATATATGGGCTGAGTAACCCAGAGGCATCGTAGCGCTACGTTCATCGTAACGCTATGATGAACGCCATAGCTTACGATGAACATAGCGCTACGATGCCTCTGGGAAACTCAGCCATGATGTTTCTGAAAGAGCAGGCACAAGTATTTGGCAGTGAATATGTGATAGAGGCTCATAGAGAAGCAGAGGAGTGAGAGAGGCCTCTAGTGACATGAGTTAGGATTGCTTCATCTCCTATTGGATAGTTCCCTCTGGCCTCTACAAGCTGTGGACTTGTTCACTAAATTGTTTATCTCACTGCAAGAAAAAAAAAGGCTTGCAAAAACTGCTTTTTGAAAGTCTTACAGATATAGTATAATATTCACTGATAGCACAATCACATTGATAAACATGACTATGCTACTGTGCCGTAGGTTCAAACACGTATTATTGATCATTATGCATATAACACTGTAAAAGCACCCTGGGGTGTATTAAGTGTTTGGCTCCTTTAACAGGCAGATAGATACAGTACAGTAGTAGACCCATGTTTTGTAGCAGGAGTTAGTGGCTGTGCTGGCGCTGGCCCAGGCGTTTCCTGTCTGTTGGGGCGACATGCTCCTGCCCCCGCCCGTTCTGTCCTCTCTGGTAGCAGGCATGTCCTATTAGCACAGCCCCTCCACATGTACTTCCCAGGACAAACATGCTGTACAGCACTGCACTGCTCTCCATCGGGGCCTTTTAGCTACAGTACATCTTGTGCCATCACTAGTTACCCCATGAGGACACATCAATACCAAATCTTCACCACAGGGGCAATAGTCCTATAAGAAGTCTGAATCGGCTGAAACTATGTAGGAGCTTAGTGGTTGTTTGAAATGGTAAGGATATTTAGCAAGCAGTGAATTCTTTCTATCACAATCTATTTTATCTTATGGAGGACTTTCTCCTTTCCCCATAGCTAATAATATATGAAGTAATATGTGAGGTTACCTTTGTGGTTCATAGAGAATATGCTACTAAATGTAGGATGATGTGTTTTGTTATATCTGTAATGTCTAGACCCCCAGGAAGACTGGTGGTAGCTAAGGCATCAGCTAAAAGGGATCCAAAAAAAGAATAAAGGTTATTTTTGTTTCCTTTGTTGAAGTGCATCAGCAATGAAAATGTTCAACTTCATATGAATAGTCTTTGCATGTCAAAAGGCTATTCTGATGGTTTTCAACCTGGCCTCTCGTTATTATTATGACATGTTGTCTTTGGGGAAAATAACAACGATATTTTCTCACATAGGATGTGGCATTGCTTCTAGAATAAACATTAATCTTGGTCAAATATGAGCTATTTTGAAAGAGTAGAAACAGGTCAATGTTGAGAATAAACACGCCAGCTTGAGACCTGAAGTCTCTCAGAAATGCATCCTCCTCCACAGGGGCAATTAATTATCTTCATCTGGGCTTCGTGTGTCTGTGGATGAAGTCATTTATCTGTTTCGACTGCTGTACATTTTTACAACTGAGAACTGCCCTGTCAGCAACAACTGAATACATAAAAGTAAAGTGATTAGAAAAAAGTATTTTTTCTATTTTTCGATTTACCCGACTCATCATTTTTGTGTACGGTGTACATGTCGAAGAATGTGTGTGTGTATGGTGTACAGTACATGTCTAAGAAGGTTCTCAGTATAGAACCTTGTGACCCTCTTGGATTGTGTGGAGGCACCTCAGGTCATTTTATGAAAATGATTTTATAAACCAACCATGGGATTCACTGGATAAATCAACATCATTCAATGATTAATATCCTTCAATAGCAGCACACAGTACAGAACCCCCCTGTAGTTCACAATAGGGCCTGAGGTAAAATCACCTTGTTACTTGGTTCTCAATATTATTGTTAAAGGACACATTCGGTGTAGAAAGGCATGTTTGAAACAATGCAATTAATTTTTTGTGTTTTATAATTTTATAGGCCACGGTGTTCTGACACATTATTTCAGTGAAATACAATACACCTTTTTGACCTGACCTAAAACTGAATACTGGATTTTATGCGATATAATTCGTATTTTCTGCTGTTCTTCAATATCAGATTATCAAGTGAGTTGTATTCTGACCCAAAACTACATATCTAAAGAAAGGAAAGTGAGAAAAGTATTTTTATGTTAAGTTACCAAAACAAATTGGCGTACAATTTATTGAAATTAGGTCAACTTTATTTTGAATCTGGTATGGAGATTCCGTGTGAATCAATGCAGCACAGGAATTTGGAAGTAGATGGTGTCCTTGAACAAATAAATCATACATTAATTATGCTTGGTGTAATGGATTACAGTGACCAAGCCTTTGCGTATGCTTGTCTCTTGTAATTACTGTTTTTGCTTTGTCAGCAAACTTGTAAGGCTGCTGGGCCATCCTTGAGCTCTTTGCATAGTGACAATGGAAGTTGGGTAGTGATGGAATGTACTCAGATGATTCTTAGTGTACTTTATACAGGATTATGATGACAATCTTGTTGGCCTAATTGATACTCTTTGCTGCAGGCATGCTGCTAATCCAATGTTCAGTCTCCCTCTTGGAGGTTTTACATATCTGTTGGCCTCTAACACAATCTATATTGCTATAGATATTCCTGCAAATATTTAGACACAGTTTGGGAGGATGAATGTTAATTCACCTTCATCAACTCGTCATATTTATATCTATTTATGTCTTTTTTTCTAGATCGACAGTGTTCAGAGTCTCTTGCGGTGCCCCAGTGTGCTGGTCTGTGTGGGGCGTGAACCCTCACACCCCATCATCCTAGAACATTTTAAGCAAAACTCAGACGAAAAACTTCCACAGTTGACCCCGAGGTCACAGTCCAGTGTCCGCAGCGAGGGACATGAAAGCAAGAAAAATGGTAAGAATACATGTCAGGAATATTTCTGTTTAGTCTCGCATCCTATGAAATCGAGTATTTCTTCGGAAAACATATTTGACCAAGGCATACTCTGTCTCTGATCTATCCAACATGATCAAATTACCAAAATAAGAGTCATCTGATCTATGAACTAGAGCAGATTCAACTTGGCGCTCAGGTGAGAACAGGGTAATACAAGTCTTTCAGGTGCTCTTGGGGTTTGGGAGGGAAACTTCAATGCCAAAAACAGCAAGTCCCCAGGCACTCGAAACCAGAAGGCGAGGAAGGTAGGAGAAAAAAGCCTCTTGGGCTTAAAAATATTAAAAAACCGACATGTTTCGACCGGACTGGTCTTCTTCAGGGCAGAGAATGATCTGGTCTATGTTGTGAAATATAATAACTACTAACCACAATGCCCCTAATCTCGATACTACCATATGAGAATTCAAACATTAAGAACAAGGACCAAAAGAGCTCTTGTGGATTTAGAAAGTAGACAGGCTCCGGAGTAGAATAGATTATATTTTTACTGAGACATGAACTAAAGTTTTTAATGTACAAAGATAAATGTACTTGACAATGGGAAAAATGAATTGTGGCGACTGCCCCCAGGTAGTGGGCTCTCATACATGTAATGGTTGAATGAATGAACACGAAGGAACACACGCATGTACTAATGTACAGGGGTCAATTCAAACACCCCCGTACACAAATATCACATTTTCACTCCTTCATTACCACAAAGGAACATGCGTTATGGGTTGGAGACAATGTTTCCTGTGCACTTGTTTCTTTTTATACTATAATTTCATTGCTTCATATTAAGCAAAAATGTCCTTTGCCAAGGATGATATTCAATAAAACATTATTGTCCTATCATATTAAAACTGTTAATTAAAATGTTTATCAAACTGTTACTGTTCAATAAAACCTTTTGTAATTTGCCTTTTTTCTTTTTGACCGCAGTAAAGAAGAGCATTATCAACCCAAGATTTGAGTCCAGCAACAGGTCTGCACAGCACTCAGAATCATCTGAGAAGTCATTTCCAAACAGACTAAACTCCACATCACCAGGCCATGACTCCTGCCCTCAAGCAAAGGAAAGAAGTAATACGGACGATATAGAGAAAAGGGTACTTGTAAACAAAGATGGCAGCTTAACAATGCAGATGAAGGTCCGTTTCCGGATACTGGACGACGAGACGATACATTGGTCCACAGAAATAAAAAAGACACCAGGAACAAAAAATGATTACTCACTTGGGCACGGTCAAAATCACTACTTACAAGAAAGTAGCGTTGAAAGCTGTTCAGAACTAGAATCCATTTACGCAGGCGAGGCTGAAGAGGCATACATGGCCCAGCTTCATCAAAATCATCTGGTGGAGCCACATAGTCAGCATTGCTGTAGTCACTGCCAAGAGTATGACGGCTGGAAAAGACCAATGCCAGGTATACGGAGATCCATTCAGCACATTAGATCCTCCAGTTCCAGTGCATCCTCACACACAATGGTCTCTAAAAGCAGATTGGTGGAAAGCACGCGTACTATGTCCAGATCTAGTGAGGAGTATACAGAGCATGTAGTAGAGAAAGAAATTTGCATTCAGCAAACTGTGGAGGAGAGTGACAAAATAGAGTATTGCACCGTTGATCATTGTAATGGGAGTGAGGTGTCTAAGTGTGTGGGTGTTGATAAAACCCAAGCAACAGACAACGATGAGACCAGTGCAACCTCAGATCCCCCCAAAGATCAAGTTAGTGTCAAAATCACTGAGATTTCAGAGGAGGAGCGACCGGTGTCTGCTGTCAGTGCGTCCTCTGAAATACTGGCATCCCTCAAGGAGGACCAAGATGATGTGGATGATGACCTCCCACCAAGTGCTTCAAGAGTGGCTTCATGTTCTGAGAATAGTAACATTGAAGATGAAGAGCCCACCAGAAAGGCAGTTTTGAGTGCAGCAGCCCCTATGCAGCATTTGTCACCTCGTCCTCCAAGTAAGGCATCTAGCTGTTCTGTGCAGTCTGTCAAGTCCAGAAAGTCACTCAAGTCTGTGTCTTCAGCAGCAAATGGACTAGATGATCGGGATGAATGTAATAAACGGCCAACCGGTGCTTTGTCATCTACTTCTACAGTTTCCTCCAAATCCCAAAGGTATAATTGT
Organism: Borostomias antarcticus; assembly: GCF_949987555.1. Classification (NCBI taxonomy): domain Eukaryota; kingdom Metazoa; phylum Chordata; class Actinopteri; order Stomiiformes; family Stomiidae; genus Borostomias; species Borostomias antarcticus. The sequence goes on from NC_140252.1 coordinate 17,346,006, forward strand.
CAGTGTGAAGCAACAACAGGTGTAGCGATGCCAGCTCATGATGATGAGGGGAAAGCCTTGGAAGAAACAGAGGGAAAAGACATAGGAACTGAGGGTAGGGCGATTAGCACAATGTCCGCCAAATCAAATGTCTCTACTAAATCAAGGTTAAGGCCCGAAGGGAAAGAAGAGGGAAACAGAAGCCGATCATCAAGTGCCATGTCTGTCAAATCAAATGCCTCTTTAAGATGTAATAAGTCCAAAGTAAAAGAGAATTTGGAGGACGAAGATGTAGAAGTATGGCAAACGGGCAAAATATCATCTAGTGTTATGTCTGTTAAATCAAACGCCTCTACAAAATCTGATGTGTGGGCAGCTGAAGAAACTACATTAGGTGAAGACTTACAAACCAAGGACAGACCACTGAGTGGTATGTCTGCCAAATCCACAAGATCAAATACATCTAACAAATCAAATATATCAGATATGGCAACAGAAGAAAATACTGAAGAACCCACTGCAGAAGACACAGAGAAAGAGGAGGATATTGAAAAGAGAGCACCCAGTACTAAGTCAAATGCCTCTGTCAAATCAAGGACGTCAACATTTTCTGAAAGCCCAGCTGACGAGGAGAACCAAAAAGAAGGGAGAGTACCTAGTTCTTTGTCAATCAAATCAAATGCTTCAACAAGGTCAAAGAAGTCACTTGTCTCTCATGTTCCTGCCGAGGAAGGAGCAGCAGAGGATAGAGTTCCTAGTGCTATGTCTATGAAGTCAAATGCCTCTACAAGATCGAGGAAGTCTAAAGCTTCTGAAGTTATTTCTAATGAAATAAAGGAAACTGAAGAGAGGGCACGTAGTTCAATGTCAACAAAGTCAAATGCTTCGGCACGATCAGGTAAGTCCAAAGCCTCTGAAGTTCCTGCTGAAGAAAATATGGAAGAAAAGAAAGACACGGAAGAGAGAGCTCCTAGTGCTATGTCTTCCAAGTCTTCTTTGAGATCAAATAACTCCAACTCTGAGGTTCCTATTGAAGACAATGGAAACAATGGGGTAGAATCATTTGAGGAGAGAGCACCTAGTGCTATGTCCGTGAAGTCCAATGTTTCAGCAAAATCAACTGAATCCAAGATTTTAGAGGTTCCTGCTGATGAAACTGCAGAGAGAGCTCCTAGTGCCATTTCTGCCAGATCCAATGTTTCCTCAAGATCAAGGACGTCCAAATCTTCAGATAATACTGAAGAGAGAGCGCCCAGTGCTTTGTCTTCCAAGTCTAATGCTTCTACACGATCAAGGAAGTCAAAAGCTTCGGAACCCCCTACCAAAGTAAATGATGTTGAAGAAACAGGTGAGAGAGCTCCTAGTGCTATGTCTGCCCACTCCAATGATTCTACAAGATCAAAGAAGTCCAAAGTGTCACATGCTCCTCTTGAAGACAATACAGAAGATGTTGAAGATGCACCTGAAAAGAGAGCTTCAGAAACACCTCCTGAAGAAGATGCAGAAGAACAAGAGGCAGATGAAGAGAGAGCTCATAGTGCTATCTCTGGCAGGTCCAATGTTTCTACAAGATCAAGGAAGTCAAAAGCTTCAGAAGCACCTCCTGAAGAAAATGCTGAAGAAGAAGCAGCAGATGAAGAGAGAGCTCCAAGTGTTATGTCTGCAAGATCCAATGTTTCTTTGAGTTCAAAGTCATCCAGAGCTTCTGACGTTCCTGCTAAAGATAATGTGGAAGATTTAGAAGAACTTCCCGTGGAGAGAGCTCCTAGTGCTATGTCTGCAAAGTCCAATGTTTCTGCACGATCAAGGAAGTCAAAAGCTTCAGAAGCACCTCCTGAAGATGCAGAAGAAAAAAAGGCAGATGTGGAGAGAGCTCCTAGTGCTATGTCTGCTAAGTCTAACACTTCTGCAAGATCAAGGAAGTCCAAAGCTTCAGAGCCCCCTCTTGAGGACAATCTGGAAGATGGTGACAAAGGCCCTGAAAAGAGAGATTCAGAAACACCTCCTGAAGAGGATGAAGAAGAACAAGAAGCAGTTGAGGAGAGAGCTCCTAGTGCTATGTCTGCAAAGTCTAATGTTTCTGCAAGATCACGGAAGTCAAAAGCTTCAGAAACACCTCCTGACAAAGATACAGAAGAACAAGAAGCAGCTGAGGAGAGAGTTGCAAGTGCTATGTCTGTAAAATCCAATATTTCTTCAAGATCAAAGAAGTCCAGAGTGTCTGATGTTCCTGCTGAAGACAATGTAGAAGATTTAGAAGAACACCATAAGGAGAGAGCACCTAGTGCCATGTCAGCTACATCAAGAAGTTCCTCAAGATCAATTAAGTCGAATGCCTCTGAAGTTCCAGCTATAGAGGTAGAGAGAACTGAAGAGAGAGCACCCAGTGCTTTGTCTTCTAAGTCTAATGCTTCCACAAGATCAAGGAAGTCAAAAGCTTCGGAAGCGCCTCCCAAAGTAAATGATGTTGAAGAAGCAGGCGAGAGAGCATTTAGTGCTATGTCTTCTAAGTCCAATGTTTCTTTGAGATCAAAGTCATCCAGAGCTTCTGACTTTCCTGCTAAAGATAATGTGGACGATTTAGAACTACCTGTAGAGAGAGCTCCTAGCTCTATGTCTGAAAAGTCCAATGTTTCTGCAAGATCAAGGAGGTCAAAAGCTTCAGAAGCAACTCCTGAAGAAAACTATGTTAAAAAAGAAGCAGGTGAGAGATCTCCTAGCGCTATGTCTGCTAAGTCCAATGCTTCTACAAGATCAAAGAAGTCCAAAGCTTCAGAGGCTCCTCTTGAGGACCATGTGAAAGATGTGGAAGGAGCACTTGAAGAGAGAGCTTTGGAAACACAGCCTGAAGAAAATGCGGAAGAAGCAATTGAGGATAGAGCTCCCAGTGCTATGTCAGCAATGTCCAATGTTTCTGCAATATCAAAGAAATCAAAAGATTCAGAAGCACTTCCTGAAGAAGATGCAATAGACCAGAGAGCAACTGAGGAGAGAGCTTCTAGTGCTATGTCTGCCAAGTCCAGTGTTTCTGCAAGATCCACAAAATCCAAAGCTTCCGAGGTCCCTGCTGAAGAAGTAGAGGAAATTGTAGAGAGGGCATCCAGTGCTTTGTCTGCTAAGTCCAATGTTTCCACAAGATCAAGAAAGTCAAACACTTTGGAAACACCTCCTGAAGGAAATTTTGTGGAAGAGGAAGCAGCTGAGAGAAGTCCTAGTGCTATGTCTGCGGGATCCAATGTGTCTTTGAGATCAAAGAAGTCCACAGTTTTGGATGTTCCTGCTACAGATAATATGGAAGCTTTAGAAGAAAATCTTGAAGCAAGAGCTCTCAGTGCTATGTCAGCAAAGTCCAATGTTTCTGGAACATCAAGGAAGTCTAAAGCTTCGGAAGCTACTGAAGTTCTGGCTAAGGAAAATAACAAACAAGAAGAAGAAACTGAAGTGAGAGCACCTAGTGCAATGTCATCAAAGTCTAGAGGTTCAGCAAGATCAAGGAAGTCAAAAACCTCTGACGTTCCTGCAAAGGACAATGCAGGGGGAGCAGAGACAGCTGAGGAGAGGGCTCCTAGTGCTATGTCTGCCAAGTCCAATATCTCTGCAACATCAAGGAAGTCCAAAGCTTCTGAGGTCCCTGTAGTGGATAATGCTGAAGAACAAGAAGAAACTGAGGGGAGAGCTCCTAGCACCATATCTTCTAATTCTCATGTTTCCGCAAGATCAAAGAAGTCTGTAGCTTCAGAATTACCTCCTGAAGAAAATGCTGATCAGGAATCCAGCAAGAGGGCACCCAGTGCTCTATCAGCCAAGTCCAATGTATCAGCGAAATCAAGAAAGTCCAACTCTCCTGATCTTTGTACAGAAAACCATGCTGAGGATGTGGTAGATGCTACTGAAGAGAGAGCCCCTAGTGCTCAGTCGGCTACGTCATCCGGCTCAGTACGATCAAAGAAGTCTAAGGTGTCTGATGTTCCAGCTAATGAAAAGACTGCAGAGAAGGATACTGCATATAGTGCATGTGATGTTCCTGTACACAGCAATGCTGAGGAGGAAAATGATGCAGAAAATAATGAGGACCAAGATGAACCTGCAGAAAATGATGTGGAAGAAGTACATGAAGGGAGAACACCTGGAGCCATGTCAACAATATCTAGTAAATCCAAAACCACTGAAGTTTCTGCTGAAGATGATAAAGAGGTGTTAATAGTAGGAGCTCAAGAAAGATCCCTTAGTGCTATGTCTGCTAAGTCAAATGTTTCTGCAAGATCAGGTAGGTCCAAGGTGGCTGACATCCCAGAAAATGAAAAGGATGAGGAAACTGAGGATCAAGCACCAAGCACATTGTCTGCAAAGTCAAATATTTCTGCGAGATCAAAGAAGTCCAAAGGCTCTGAAGTCCCTGCTAAAGGAAATGCTGACAAGGATATGGAGGAAACCAGCAGTGTTATGTCTGCAAAATCAAAGAAGTCTAAGATGTCAGAAATAGTTGCTGAAGAAACCATTGATGTTTCTGAGGTTCCAACTGTGGAAAGTCATGAAAATCTAGAAGAGGAAACTAAAGAGAGACTACCTATTGCTTTGTCTGTTAAATCACAAGGATCAGGCTCCACCAGATTAAAAGACGCTGAAAAATCTAAATGCATTCACTGTAACTCTCCTGTGCAAGAGGTCTCATTGACTCCAGCATCATGCTCTAGAACTGTTTCTAATGCCTCTGCTCATTCTGAATTAACACCCAGGCCATGTTCAGCCACCAAGTCTGTTGCATCAGAGAGACTCAGCCCAAGACCACCAAAAGGAAGTCCAACTAAAAGCAAACAGCCAATCATTTTACTTGGTGGTTCAAATGACATGTCCCATGTTGTTTCAGTGACTGGCCCTTGTAAAGAGAAGTCTGAGAACATGAGTCCATTAAATGGAGAATCTAAATCCAACATATCTGAAAGGTCTTGTGGTGGTGCTTTGAAAGCAAGAGACTGTAGCAGAAACGCCAGTGACAACAAAAGTGACAAAAGCAGCAAATGCAGACACAGGAAAGGCAGCAAGTCCTCGAGAAAAGAAATAGATGATGACATCTGTGAGCTGGTTCCATTAAACCTACCTAACGCCTCTCCAAATGAGGTTGTAAGTGAGTGGCTGAAAAAAATTCCAGTGGACAGTGCAACGTATGATGTCGGGGATGAATTAAATGAAAACGGACTAGAAACAAGACATTCCAGAGAAAAATTGACACACACAGAAAAAATGGATGGGATTGAGGACATGGTTACCACTGTAGAGTGTGACATGCAGAATGAAAAAGAGCTTAAAGAGTCAGATCAAGGTGCCGTGAACAATGTGCCTGATGGTGACAGCCCAGTTGAGGCAGAAGGGGAAGACCATCACCCCTGCACTGGTTCTCAAAGAGAGGATGCTTCAAAGACATTCCACTCCTCGGTACAGGTGATGAAAGTCTTGCTAAGTCCTAAGCTTGATAGATGTAACAGCTTACCAGTGGTTTCACCAGTATATGGCCGTAAACTAAGTACCTCAGCTAGAGGTCTCCTGGATTGCCTTGCAAAATTGCAATTAATAGAATTTGATTCTAATGACAAAAATGCCAAAGATACAAGATACTGGGAGCTAATGAATATCCTCCAATCTCTTTGGTTGTGTGACCCCTCAGTGAGCAACCAGAAGTTAAAGCAACATGACAAACAGAAAGATCAATGCCTGGGAGATGATGAATTCAACCTTAGATCATCCTCTGGTGTGGATGTTAGCAGTGGCTCAACAGGGTCAGGCAAGAGCAGTGTTAATAGTGGTGTGGCTAAGACACTGAATACTCAAGCCATTGTGGAAGGGGAAGCATTGGTGCAGTTACAGGAAGTGGATGAGACAGAAGAGGAGAGTCCAGAGTCTGCAACTCCGAGAACTGATCAGGCAACTCTAGATATAGCCAGTCATGTTGAATGGACACCAGAGAAAGGGAACAAAGGGATGGAAGAGGTGAACCAAAACGAAGATAATGTCTCAGCATCAGATGAGACTATTACAAGTAATGTAACTCCACAAAAATTATTAGAAACACCTCCGTCTTCAAACAAGAGCTCAGGAAATGATAGCAATGCACTTAAAGTACCAGACGAAAGTGAAAGTGACCCTCATGACAACACAAGCTCAGGTAGTCCCCCATCAGTGCAAAAGGCACAATTAACCCAAAAGATCCATCGGGATCCTGATCCTGTGTGGGTCCTAAATTTACTGAGCAGACTAGAAAAGCAGTTCATGACCCATTATGTTGATGCAATGGCAGAGTTCAAGGTCCGTTGGAACTTGGATGACAATGAGCAACTTGACACAATGATCAGTGAACTGAGAGATGAGGTAAGGAGGAGGATCAATAACAGTATTGACAAAGAGCTGCGGAAAATATATGGTAGAGCTGGAAGACCAAGACCTCCTAAAGAAGCCCTGTCACGAGAATCAACAGCAGTAACTGAGCAGAGGCGACGGAGGTTGAAGGTCATGCGCAACCAATCCATTGAGCCAGCAGAGGCAAACAGTGATGACGACACTGCCACTGGTACATCTTTCAGTGACCAACGCAGTGATGACGAATATTGTCCTTGTGAAACGTGTGTCAAGAAGAAATTGACATCTAAGCCTCCAGAGGTCAAGAGTACTGCTCCAGTCATGATGGATTTCGATTTGAGGAAAATTCTCCAGATGAAAAAGGAAGTGCCTGCATGTGAAAAAGAAAAGGAAAACACCTCAAATGAAACTAAGACTATAAAAGAAACCAATATGGCTGCTATCATGCTAGTTGACAATGTAATCATTGAGGCTTTTAAAGAAGTAGAGGACAATAAGGAGCACAGAAGAGCTGAAGATGAATCAGCAAAAGAAGCTGCAGAAGCCGCTACAGCTGAAGATGAATCTGCAGAAGAAGAAAGTGGTGAAGCAGCTATAGCTGAAGAGGAGGCTACAGATGAAGAAACTGCAGAAGCAGCTACAGCTGAAGATGAATCAGCAGAAGAAGAAACTGTTGAGGCAGCTACAGCTGATGAGGCTGCAGAAGAAGAAACTGCAGAAGCAGCTACAGTCAAAGATGGGGCTGAAGAAGAAACAGCAGAAGCAGCTACAGCTAAGGATGGATCTGTAGAAGAAGAAACTGGCAAAGCAGCTACGGCTGAAGAGGAGGCTACAGATGAAGAAACTGCAGAAGCAGCCAGAGCTAAAGATGAATCAGCAGAAGAAGCTGCAGAAGCCTCTAAAGCTGAAGATGAATTTGCAGAAGAAGAAATGGAAGAAGCAGCTACACCTGAAGATGAAATAGCAGAAAAAGAAACTGCAGAACCAGATACAGTCAAATATGAAGCTGAAGAAGAAGCTGTTGAGGCAGCTACAGCTGAAGAGGAGGCTACAGATGAAGAAACTGCAGAAGCAGTCACAGCTGAAGATAAATCAGCAGAAGAAGAAACGGAACAAGCAGCTACAGCTAAGTATGAATCTGCAGAAGAACAAGAAATTGGTAGAGCAGCTACAGCTGAAGATGAATCTGCAGAAGAAGAACCTGTTAAAGCAGATACTACTGAAGAGGAGGCTACAGATAAAGAAACTGCAGAATCAGCCAGAGCTGAAGATGAATCAGCAGAAGCTGCAGAAGCCTCTACAGCTGAAGATCAATCTGCAGAAGAAGAAAGTGGTGAAGCAGCTACTGCTGACGATGAATTGGCAGAAGAGGAAACTGGAGAAGCAGCTACAGGTGAAGATGAATCAGCAGAAGGAGAAACCGACGCAACAGCTACAGCTGAAGAGGCTGCAGAAGAGGAAACTGAAGAAGCAGCTACAGCTGAAGATGAATCTGCAGAAAAAGAAACTACAAAAGCAGATACAGCTGAAGGTAAATGTGCAGAAGAAGATACTACCGAAGCAGCTACAGCTGAAAAAGAGACTGTAGAAGCAGATGCATCAGCAGCCTCAGATACAGCTGAAGATAAGGGCGAAGAAGAAACTGGTGAAGCAGCTACAGCTGAAGATGAATCTGCAGAAGAATTAGATGTTGAATCAGCCACATATCAAGATGAATCAGCAGAAGAAAATGCAGAAGCAGCTACAGCTGAAGATGACGCAGGAGAAGAAACTCATGAAGCAGCTACAGCTGAATATGAGGCTGAAGAAGAAGAAGAGGAAGAAGAAGAAGCTGCAGAAGCCTCTACAGCTGAAGATGAATCTGCAGAGGAAGAAACTGCAGAAGCAGCCACACCTGAAGATGAATCTGAAGAACAAACCACAGAAACAACTACAGCTCAAGATGAATTAGCTGAAGGGGAAAAGGCAGAAGCAGCTACAGCTCAAGATGAGGCAGGAGAAGAAACTCATGAAGCAGCTACAGCTGAAGAGGAGAGTGGTGAAGAAGAAACTGCAGATGCAGCTACAGGTGAAGATGAGGCTGAAGAAGTAGCTGCAGAAGCCTCTACAGCTGAAGATGAACCTGCAGAAGAAGAAACTGGTGAAGCAGCTATAGCTGAAGAAGAGAGTGGTGAAGAAGAAACTGCAGATGCAGCTACAGGTGAAGATGAGGCTGAAGAAGTAGCTGCAGAAGCCTCTACAGCTGAAGATGAACCTGCAGAAGAAGAAACTGGTGAAGCATCTGCCACTGAAGATAAGTCTGCAGAAGAAGAAATTGCAGAAGCCGCCACAGCTGAAGATGAATCAACCAAAGAAGAAAAGACAGAAGCAGTTACAGCTCAAGAAGAGGCTGAAGTAGAAACTTGTGAATCAGCTACAGCTGAAGAGGGTGCAGAAGAAGAAACTGCAGACGCAGCTACAGCTGAAGATAAGGGTGAAGAAGAAACTGGTGAAGCAGCTACAGCTGAAGATGAATCTGCAGAAGAATTAGATGTTGAATCAGCCACATATCAAGATGAATCAGCAGAAGAAAATGCAGAAGCAGCTACAGCTGAAGATGACGCAGGAGAAGAAACTCATGAAGCAGCTACAGCTGAAGATGAGGCTGAAGAAGAAGAGGAAGAAGAAGAAGCTGCAGAAGCCTCTACAGCTGAAGATGAATCTGCAGAGGAAGAAACTGCAGAAGAATTTGATGTTGAATCAGCCACAGCTGAAGATGAATCAGCAGAAGAAGAAATGGCAGAAGCAGCTACAGCTGAAGATGAGGCAGGAGAAGAAACTCATGAAGCAGCTACAGCTGAAGAGGAGAGTGGAGAAGAAGAGGAAGAAGAAGAAGCTGCAGAAGCCTCTACAGCTGAAGATGAATCTGCAGAGGAAGAAACTGCAGAAGAATTTGATGTTGAATCAGCCACAGCTGAAGATGAATCAGCAGAAGAAGAAATGGCAGAAGCAGCTACAGCTGAAGATGAGGCAGGAGAAGAAACTCATGAAGCAGCTACAGCTGAAGAGGAGAGTGGAGAAGAAGAAACTGCAGATGCAGCTACAGGTGAAGATGAGACTGAAGCAGTAGCTGCAGAAGCCTCTACAGCTGAAGATGAACCTGCAGAAGAAGAAACTGGTGAAGCATCTGCCACTGAAGATAAGTCTGCAGAAGAAGAAATTGCAGAAGCCGCCACAGCTGAAGATGAATCAACCAAAGAAGAAAAGACAGAAGCAGTTACAGCTCAAGAAGAGGCTGAAGAAGAAACTTGTGAATCAGCTACAGCTGAAGAGGGTGCAGAAGAAGAAACTGCAGACGCAGCTACAGCTGAAGATAAGGGTGAAGAAGAAACTGGTGAAGCAGCTACAGGTGAAGATGAATCTGCAGAAGAATTTGATGTTGAATCAGCCACAGCTGAAGATGAATCAGCCGAAGAAGAAAAGGCAGAAGCAGCTACAGCTGAAGATGAGGCAGGAGAAGAAACTCATGAAGCAGCTACAGCTGAAGAGGAGAGTGGAGAAGAAGAAACTGCAGACGCAGCTACAGCTGAAGATGAGGCTGAAGAAGAAGAAGCTGCAGAAGCATCTACAGCTGAGGATGAATCTGAAGAACAAACCACAGAAATAACTACAGCTCAAGATGAATCAGCCGAAGGGGAACAGGCAGAAGCAGCTACAGCTCAAGATGAGGCAGGAGAAGAAACTGCAGATGCAGCTACAGCGGAAGATGAGGCTGAAGAAGAAGAAGAAGCTGCAGAAGCCTCTACAGCTGAAGATGAACCTGCAGAAGATGAAACTGGTGAAGCATCTGCCACTGAAGATAAATCTGCAGAAGAAGAAACTGGTGAAGCATCTGCCACTGAAGACGAATCTGCAGAAGAACCTGCAGAAGCAACTACAGCTGAAGATCAGCCTGCAGAAGACGAAATTGCAGAAGCTGCCACAGCTGAAGATGAATCTGAAGAACTAACTACAGAAACAGCTACAGCTGAAGATGAATCAACCAAAGGAGAAAAGGCAGAAGCAGCTACAGCTCAAGATGAGGCTGAAGAAGAAACTGGTGAAGCAGCTACAGCTGAAGAGGGTGCAGAAGAAGAAACTGGTGAAGCATCTACAGCTGAAGAGGGTGCAGAAGAAGAAACTGCAGATGCAGCTACAGCTGAAGATAAGGGTGAAGAAGAAACTGGTGAAGCAGCTACAGCTGAAGATGAATCAGCAGAAGAAGAAAATGCAGAAGCAGCTACAGCTGAAGATGACGCGGGAGAAGAAACTCATGAAGCAGCTACAGCTGAAGATGAAGCTGAAGAAGAAGAAGAGGAGGAAGAAGAAGAAGCTGCAGAAGCCTCTACAGCTGAAGATGAATCTGCAGAGGAAGAAACTGCAGAAGCAGCCACACCTGAAGATGAATCTGAAGAAGAACAAACCACAGAAACAACTACAGCTCAAGATGAATCAGCCGAAGGGGAAAAGGCAGAAGCAGCTGCAGCTCAAGATGAGGCAGGAGAAGAAACACATGAAGCAGCTACAGCTGAAGAGGAGAGTGGAGAAGAAGAAACTGCAGACACAGCTATAGCTGAAGATGAGGCTGAAGAAGAAGAAGAAGCTACAGAAGCCTCTACAGCTGAAGATGAACATGCAGAAGAAGAAACTGGTGAAGCATCTGCCACTGAAGACGAATCTGCAGAAGGAGAACCTGCAGAAGCAACTACAGCTCAAGATGAGGCTGGAGAAGAAACTGGTGAAGCAGCTACAGCTGAAGAGGGTGCAGAAGAAACTGGTGAAGCAGCTACAGCTGAAGATGAATCTGCAGAAGAATTAGATGTTGAATCAGCCACAGCTGAAGATGAATCAGCAGAAGAAGAAAAGGCAGAAGAAGCTACAGCTGAAGATGAGGCTGAAGAAGAAGAAGAGGAAGAAGAAGAAGCTGCAGAAGCCTCAGGTGTATCTGCAGAGGAAGAAACTGCAGAAGCAGCCACACCTGAAGATGAATCTGAAGAAGAACAAACCACAGAAACAACTACAGCTCAAGATGAATCAGCCGAAGGGGAAAAGGCAGAAGCAGCTACAGCTCAAGATGAGGCTGAAGAAGAAGAAGAAGAAGCTGCAGAAGCCTCTACAGCTGAAGATGAACCTGCAGAAGAAACTGGTGAAGCATCTGCCACTGAAGACGAATCTGCAGAAGAAGAACCTGCAGAAGCAACTACAGCTGAAGATAAGTCTGCAGAAGAAGAAATTGCAGAAGCCGCCACAGCTGAAGATGAATCTGAAGAAGAACTTACTACAGAAACAGCCACAGCTGAAGATGAATCAACCAAAGGAGAAAAGGCAGAAGCAGCTACAGCTCAAGATGAGGCTGAAGAAGAAACTGGTGAAGCAGCTACAGCTGAAAATGAATCTGCAGAAGAATTAGATGTTGAAGCAGCTACAGCTGAAGATGACGCGGGAGAAGAAACTCATGAAGCAGCTACAGCTGAAGATGAGGCTGAAGAAGAAGAGGAAGAAGAAGAAGCTGCAGAAGCCTCTACAGCTGAAGATGAATCTGCAGAAGGAGAAACTGCAGAAGCAGCCACACCTGAAGATGAATCTGAAGAAGAACAAACCACAGAAACAACTACAGCTCAAGATGAATCAGCCGAAGGGGAAAAGGCAGAAGCAGCTGCAGCTCAAGATGAGGCAGGAGAAGAAACTCATGAAGCAGCTACAGCTGAAGAGGAGAGTGGAGAAGAAGAAACTGCAGATGCAGCTACAGCTGAAGATGAGGCTGAAGAAGAAGAAGAAGCTGCAGAAGCCTCTATAGCTGAAGATGAACCTGCAGAAGAAGAAACTGGTGAAGCATCTGCCACTGAAGACGAATCTGCAGAAGAAGAACCTGCAGAAGCAACTACAGCTGAAGATGACCCTGCAGAGGAAGAAATTGCAGAAGTCACCACAGCTGAAGATGAATCTGAAGAAGAACTAACTACAGAAACCGCCACAGCTGAAAATGAATCAACCAAAGGAGAAAAGGCAGAAGCAGCTACAGCTCAAGATGAGGCTGAAGAAGAAACTGGTGAAGTAGCTACAGCTGAAGAGGGTGCAGAAGAAGAAACTGCAGACGCAGCTACAGCTGAAGATAAGGGTGAAGAAGAAACTGGTGAAGCAGCTACAGGTGAAGAGGGTGCAGAAGAAGAAAGTGCAGACACAGCTACAACTCAAGTTGAGGCTGAAGAAGAAGCAGCTGCAGAAGCCTCTACAGCTGAAGATACATCTGCAGAAGAAGAAACTGGTGACACAGCTACCACTGAATATGAATCTGCAGAAGAAAAAACTGCAGCAGCAGCCACACCTGAAGATGAATCTGAAGAAAAAAACACAGAAACAGCTACAGCTGAAGATGAGGCTGAAGAAGCTGCAGAAGCCTCAGCTGAAGATGAATATGCAGAAGAAGAAACTGCAAAATCAGCTACAGCGGAAGAGGACATTGCAGAAGGAACTGTTGAAGCAGCTACAGCTGAAGAAGAGGCTGCAGAAGAAGAAATGTCAGAAGCAGCTACAGCTGAAGATCAATCTGCAGGAGAAGAAACCAGTGAAACAGCTCCAGTTGAAGAGGAGGCTGAAGAAGAAGATACTGTAGAGCCTGCTGCAGTTTCTGTGAAGGGTAATACATTTGGAGAGGAGGAAGAAACAGTCCAAAATGTCACAACTGGAGATGAGGAGACCGAGACCGGAAAAGAAAAAACTGCTGTAACCGAAACAGCTGAAATTGAAACAAATAACGAAGAGGAAGAGAAGGATGAAATTGTGCAGGATGAGAAGGACCCTGATGATGCTGCCGAAGAGGACGAGAATCAACAGTCTGAGACTCAAGGTGAAGACTTTCAGGGGGAAGCTGAGGCAGATACACTTGAAAATGAAAATCCAAATGACAATACTGCACAGGAAATGTCCAACGATGACACCCGTGCAACAAACAAAGGACAGGCTGAAGAAGAGGATGGCAAAGAGTCATGTGAAAAGAGCCCATGCAGTCAGCCAATCAAATCTTCAATGGAATCTCAACCAAGATCACCTGAAGAGGTCCTTGATCAAGAGACAGAGAAAGAGTTGGACAGTAAGATTGTAGAGAGACATGTTGTCTCCCCAAAGAAAAAATCCACAGCAAGATCAAGCAATCCTTGTAATCCATTGTAAAATACAGCATAAGCACTTTATTTTATGACTGTGAATACACACATGCTCAGGGACAAAGTTATGCAAAAAGGGAATGTGTAAAACTTGAAAATATACAAACTATGATGAAGGAACAGTTTTCTCTACAACACAACTACAACACAGGAAATGTTTATTTTGGTGGATTGACACTGTTGTATATCTTTGAATACATTATGAGTCAATATTAGTGTACACACTGTATCTATCACTGTAATGAGTAGAACTTGTAAGTCAGTGATTCAAAAAAGGTTTATATTCTACTCAGCTGTAAGCCTTAGCCAAGAAGCTTGTAAGGAACTACAGACATACACTATGGAGGCGTTATGTGTAGTTATCAAGCACTGTATATTAAACTGTTTATTCTCAGGTAGCTGGAGCCACGCATTGTACATGTTTGCATGGGAAGCATGATCGAAGGAATGTATCTTTTATTGTATTTGTCTAATTTGAGGAGTTTTCTTTAAATTATATTGTGGTAACACGAATGTTTATCTGAGATTATTTTTCTAGATGAAATTGCACTACTTTTGACTATACCAGATGGTACATGTTATGCACATACTGTACATTAGTTTTGAAATGAGTTGAAAACCCCCACAATTTTCTTTGTCACTTTTCATTTCCATTTCAGGGATACAATTGGCACGAGATAGATGAGTATACAGGAGTACAGTATTCTCAAAGTACTGTATAACATCTGAATTACCATTATTGTACATTGCATCTGAAATGCACACATTGGACGCCTTTATCAAAAGTAAAATATATGCCTTAGAAGCTTATTGATTAACATCAGTGTAAGCTATTTTTCCACCATTTCCATTTGCTTATAAAAACGTTTTACCCCAATACTGTACTGCCTAGCTATGGCAGATAGAAATGAATAGTAATTGTTTTTTTAGCACTGATTACAATGTATAGCCAAGGGAGCACCTTGTACCAACTCAGTACTGTAGGTGTATATTCTTCAGGGTCTGCAAAATACTTTGATTGTATTAGCTGATATTTTGGAGCCTGGACTATATCCCCGTTAATTTGATCCATTCTTCAGATCGTCTCTGACCTGTTCTCTGTGGTGCTGTTCATGGTGATGGTAAATCAACATGCTGAATGTAGGCTACTTACTCTATATCATTCACAAAATAAAATGTATAATATGTCTCTGGCTGGTTATTTTGTAAATTGTATGGATATTTATGCACACTATTTCATGAAACAGGTCTCAGCTAAGTAGAAATTCTGAGGGAAGGAACAAAATGTCTGCTGGCTCTTGAAAGTGAAAATCATCAAACTATTAACCGCTTGCTTTGCCATCAATCAATTTCAATCCTCTTTGGTGCGTAAACACCCTAAGCTGCATATTGTTTTGCCATCAACTGTTATTATTATTTGTCGAAAGGCGTGCCCTGCAAGTGTCAGTCCCAGTAACCAGCGATTACGTCTAGGACTGTGGCACCATCTGTATTGTGAATAAAATGTAAGACAGAGGGACTGTTGCTATATTTAACATGGCATCTTCAACATCCCACTCTCTTTATATGACTCTGCTGACTCGCAAGTTCTTGAGGTGCATTTTAACAAATGTATTAAACCTATTATTATTTAATTCCACAGCAACAATGAGTCAATTAAGAGGCTGACTATTGCCACTGAATTGATATGACTCACTATCAGGTATAATCAACTTCCCTGTCATGTCAGAATGAGCTGGTGGACGAGTACATGGAGTCATCCACCGAGGGGCTTCATCCTCTCCCCATAGGGACCTATAGCCACAGGCGAGGTGCCCCATTGGACAAGGCTGATGGATGTTCCTCTCTCTGAAAGTTCCCATTCGCTCTTCCTGTGGGGATGTGACATATAATTGGTGTCACTCTGATCGAGGGCATACCACAGAGGTGGAGGGGCAGAAACAGCTGACAGAACATGTCCCACCAGTCAGCCAGGTCCCCCTGAAGCACCGTTAGTCCCTGGATGCCAGCTCGAAGTGATAGTAAACCACACATGGAACTGATTGAGGCGTTTCCTGTTAAATGCTTGGTTGAGGAATTTGATTGAGGAATTCTGATGCAAGAATTCGCTGCATACAAAAAAACAACAACAGGATACAAAAAAGTGATTTGGAATACATTTTACTCCACACATTATAAAATAAAAAGTATAAGGTTTTGTCAATGCTTTACTGTCTTATCAAGGCTAAAAAACAATGTCTTGATTTAATGAACACTTTAATTACATTACATTGCAGTCATTTAGCTGACACATCCTAAGCGACTTACAATAATTGCATTTAACGTAGGAACAGCCAATGTACTGTACTACTACTTGCCAGAACTCACAAGTGCATCTCCTTTCTAAAACAAGTGACTAAGAGCATAATTAGTGCTTAAGGCAAAGTGCAAGAATAGCAATCTAATTACCTCTATAAGACTAACACAAGACTGATTCAGTCATCAAGCAATAGATAGATTAGTGGATCTGGAGCTTGTCCTTACCTATAACCTCTATGCTTATCACCAGTAAGCTGATCCAGAAATGAAAGCTTCGACATTGTACTGTATGTAAATCTACACTTCAGTTTTCCTGTAGATCACAATTCAAACAACTACAAATATTTTGATAGTTTGAAAGAATTTCCAGAAGCAGTTTTGAATTTCAACATTAGCAAAAGTTCAATGTTCCAGAAGTAGCCTAGCCTACTCTCTGTTATGCATAAACCCATCCACTTACAGTAGATGAGGAGTCAGAGAAAAAAAGTAAATACAATTGCTCCTCACGGCCTCAATAGAAAAACACAGGGGTGTCAAATACACATAGAAGTGTCAGGCTTGTGAAAACACAAGCATATTATTATTTTATTTTTTTACCTCAGACTGATAAATGGCTAGCTTCCGACACTTAGGCCTCCTCAGCGCTCCAAGCCATTGAAAGGTCATCTTTAGGACGTCACCTTCCATAATCTAATCAAGCTTCCTCCATAAATCATTTGGAAATATTTATTCAGCTCGGAGGGTGGCAGACTCCTGGCTGCATTTAAGGAATATGGGATGAATTATATTTAAAGTCTATGTTCAAAGGACTTTTAACCTTTAGCATTTATTATTTTATTATGGGTTATTAAGCACATCGTGGCAGAAACACAAACCCAAGCCCGCTATTAGGCTGATAATTTGGTCTCTTGGTCACATCAACACATCATGTCTATAGTCCCCGAATCATCTGGAATTGTGGGCAGATAAGCAGAGTGAGGTTTTCAGGAAGCACCTGCTAGCTGGCAGCGGGCTATTTCCATACTCAACACTGGGAGACTGGGAGATGGATTCCGCAGGAAAATAGAAGGGGCTTCCCCCCCTCGGTCCTGTTTACCACTAAATGTGTTCTGTCACTCAGTCAACCAGATGTGTAGACCTGCTACCAACCTCTCTCACACAGCCGTACCCTCGTCCAGGTGTTTCAAACAAACAAGTGCCTCAGCTTCACTAGGGAAAACAGCCATTTCATTGTACTACTTGTCGGGACACGTGTCCATATAACTCATTACAGATTTATTATAAAGGCTTGCTATGCTGTGCATTTTTCTTAAACACAGTAAATAAAATTTACTCATACAGTATATAGGCTACTTGAAAAAATAGGCTACTTGAAATAACTAGTTTTTTGAATAAACTCAGTAAAGATCTTTTTCCTAAGTCAATTCACTCACTACCACATTTTGTAACATATTCCTATATCATGATTCCAATTCAGTATGCATTGTGAGTTACCCAGCAGTCCTCACCTATGCCAGCCCTTAGACAAGCCCTCAGGAGCTCTGGGCCGTGAAGCCATTTGGATTAGTGTCCAAGCTCGGTATTGCAAGTCACAGCAAAAATACTGAAACGGCTGGGGAAAGACACTTTCTGGGTATCATTCAAAGTCAAAAACGACTCTCTGAATGATCCATTTTTAAGTCTTTGGGTGCATTGTTATTTGAAGCCACCAAAAACCAGAGTTTAACAGCTGTTTCTCTCGCCATGTACAGCTATGGCAGCACCGTGCTGATCTATGGTGAAAAAGAGATAGGAGGGCCAGCGAAAAACACTACTGCGCATGCGCTGTGAACCTCGGAAATAGGATTTGTTGAAACGTTTTCGGCTTCATGCGCTGGGTGAGCGACTTTCATAGGAATGAATGGGCGGCCATCTTTCAATGCCTTATCCAGTTCTCTTTATACATCCATGCTTACAGACAACTGGTTAGCTTTGTTAGCCTAGTGTAAGTGCAATTTGCTATTTGTATACTTACTCTTAATCACATTATGAACCCTTTCATGAAAATACACATTCATACCTAAGTTAATATAATATCTATGGTAAATAGTAAAATTATAAATAGGCTGCGCTTATATAGCGCTTTTATCCACAATGGCCGCTCATTCACCCATTCAAACACACATTCACACACCAATGGTGGCAGCTGCCATGCAAGGTGCTAGCCTGCTCATCGGGAGCAATTTGGGGTTCTGTGTCTTGCCCAAGGACATTTCAACATGTGGACAGGAGGAGCTGGGATTTGAGCTGCCGACCCCACGATCATTGGACGACCCTCTCTACCTCCTGAGCCTCAGCCACCCCAGTTTTCCCCAAATACACACATAAATTATGTTTAATCAGCATTAGCTAGCTTAGCAACTACCTTAAGTACCGGGTTGAACCTCATAAAGTGCCCAGTTGTCGAGCAAATTGGGATACAGACACACGCAGACAGACATAAAGTTTTCTTGGAATTATAGTAAAGATGATATAATACAAATGAATGATGTAGGCCTATATTGTACATAGTTCATGACATATTGATACAAACCTCATTAGCCAATCTCATTTTTTTAGATTTTGATGTAACATGTAATGTTATTTAATGAGAATGTCATATGAGAACCGTATGACAGACTGTACCAACTCTGAATTCCTGCATAGATACTACAGTACCTCTCCTTAGAGATGCAAACGCACAAGAAACTAAACGTACTGTACATAGTGCATGTGAAAAGCACTGACTCTACTAACTTTAAAGGACAACTCCATGTTAATATCCAGTGGCTCACATCCAGAAAGGTGTCACATAAGCCCTGTGAACCTGCCACGCTGGCCGGCCCCCAATTGGAGGAAGAGTGATGTGTGAAGCTCTCCCAAAACTCACGGCCGTCCCCGCGGAGCAGTGGGGGGGTCGACTCTCCAAACTCCATTGTGGACGGCTGATTGTTCCCTGTTTATTGACCATCAGCTTGTCTTTGTGAAGACAAACGCAGGAGGGAGGCCTTCTCGCGCTCCACGTGTGAGAGGGGACAAACATGGTTCCCACACACAGAGGAAGCGGACAGGGGGGCGTCCTGCAGTGGAGGGGGGGGGGGGGGGGGTGAGGGAATCAAAGTGGGACAAGAGGAGACAAAAGTGTGTGACAAAAGTGTGCGTGTGTGAGTGTGTGTCTGTGTGTGCGTGTGTGTGTGTGTGATATTTGATAAAGACTGCTCCCTGTTGAAATTCCCCTCAGTGTCAAGGTGTCAAGATATTGACAGATCTGAGATCTGGTGACTCACAGGGCTCACAACTCAACCGTGAATCACCATACATGTAAATCACCGTGACTCACCGTACACTCACACACTGCTCTTAAAACTTGACTCCCATGCTGACTCAACATGCATGCACCTTTCTTCCTCCACACACACATACTGTACGCACACACAAGCACACACACACACACACACACACATACTGTATGCACACACAAGCACACACACACACACACACCCTTTGACACGCAGGTGATTGTGCCTGCTGTGCTAGCGAAGGCGACGCACACTCCATCTCTTTCCCACCGTTGTCCAGGTTATCCTGCGGGGCTGCTCGGACCCTGCGCCGGCAGGATGCTGTGTCTGGGGACCCCTGACGGAGACGCGCACGGCATCCGCAGTCCCTGGGAAAAAAAAACAAAAAAACAAGGACTTGATGGAAATTCACAGTAGGGGAAATGTAGAGTTAGTAGCCAGGACACACTCAATAACGCTCGCTGTGCACCTGCAGCCTGCTGTGTGTGAGAGCTGGGGGGTTGGGTTTACGGCGGTGTGTGTGTGTGTGTGTGTGTGTGTGTGTGTGTGTGTGTGTGTGTGTGTGTGTGTGTGTACACAGCACAGGTGGTCCAAACAGAAAGCTGTGAAGTGTTGCCCAGACAGCAATACGGCCCCCCACATTCAGCGTTGCATAAAACCCCGATAGGAAATAAATACTTCCTTTGCCACGTGATTGATGGTTCCCCTCGTGCAGTTCTCATCATACTCTTGAGAGATGTCTTCCTTATAATTTGATCTTTGATACGTTTTGTTTGTGTAAGAGGGAAATAAAACGGGAATTATTTCTTGGCGTAACAGAAAATTATTGACAGACATATTGTTTTCTGTTTATTGTTCCTATTCCTGCGGAAGTTAAGTCCATCAACAACAACACGCTAGGCAGTGAGAACGAGGAAAGCCTCAGTCACGGTTATGAAGTGGGAAAAGTAGAACATTGTTTCGGTTTGATGAATTGACTGGGCGTTTATCAACTGGAAACTTTTTTCTTAATGAAACTCGCACCTTGCACATTGTTTCACTCTCCTTTGTCCTCGGCGACCGATTCAGAAACAGAAGTGTTGGGAATGTTTGACATGTTTCCCTGTTATGAATGAGTATTGGTGTTTGTTGGGGGTTTTGTAGTTACGCAATATTTCTTGTTGGGGAAAGTATTTGCGAATCCTATCAACAGCCGATGTTGTGTCAGTCTGTTATGATAGAATTCAAAATATGTCCTCTTCTGCCCTCTAGTGTAGGTATCATATAATGACCATCCCAGGGTGAAGGATATTACTAGCTGGATTTATATATTTTTATATTTCATATCTACACTACACATTATAAATACATTTAACATATATATATATATATATATATATATATATATATATAGAGAGAGAGAGAGAGGGTGAGAGAGAGAGAGAGAGAGAGAGAGAGGGGGGGGGTAATTTACAGTATTTTCCAATGTTGAAAAAAGGCAGATTTACGGACAGTGGGGAGTTCAAATATTTGCAGCAAGAACTTTGTGGGGGCAGTACTTCTGAAACTACCTCTAAGAAATATTCCCAATCCGCTCCCTTCAATCAAGTTTAAGGTTGTAATAAGTACTATTTCCAACTGAAAATGAGTCTTACATGTACAGTATTTATATCAAGATATAAAATAAGGATTACAAAATTGAGACTGGTTACCTGGAACACCACAAGCTCAGACCATACTGTACCACACTACAGGAACTGCGCCTAGTGTCATGGAAACCACACACACGCAGACATAGCATACACCCCCTCACACACACACACACACACACGCACACGCCCACAACCACACACACGTACATGCATGGCATTATTTTCTACTAATGTGCACTTTCCAACAGCAAATAAGATTCATTTGGAAACCAGAAAAAAGAGGAATTATGTAAAGCATCATACCCCAAACAGGAAATGCATCACCGTAAGCTAGTATACAACATCCCCATAAGCAGAAAGCTGGAAAGAGCTCATTCACAGTTAAGAAATACTGAAAGTGTATGTTCAAAACTGTTTTAACATTACGTTTTGTACAAGCTTTTTATCAAAGAATGTAACCCATACAATTTGGCACGAGCATATGTGTGAGAGTAAGTTATTATTGGTCCACACTTTGTTTTGAGAGGTCTACACTATTTAGGCAAGGCAAGGCAAGTTTATTTGTAGAGCACATTTCAGCAACAAGGCAATTCAAAGTGCTTTACATGAGACATTAAAACCATCAAGACAAAGTGCAACACATAAAAGGTCGTAAATGCAAAAAAGGACATTTAAAACAAAATGCTGGAGTGTAGACAGTAGATCAGCGAGGCTTGGAAAAGGAAGGGCTTGTGATACTGTACATGTGCAATACATTATGCTCTAAATACTTGGTTTATGCTACACATCTAAAACCATCCTTGACACTATTGTTGTCATTGGACACTTCCTGAGCAGTCTCCTCCTTTAGATTTCCATCCTACAGCAAGGCCATGTGACGATGTTGGTGACAGGTCAGCCATTTTGTGCGCAGGGGATACATTAATGAGTAGTGTCTTCTGACATTGTTGTTGAATAGCACAATGTTCCATTAATGACACTTATAGAGAGATTCAAGTCAAACCTACAACTGAAGTGTCTCTTTCTGCACACAACTGCACTCATGAGTATCCTAGTATCTTAAACCCCCGAAGTGTCTACATGTCAGATGTTAGTCTACATGGTATTTTACATTACTTGGGACACAAACTTTACTGTTAAGTTTAAGATAATAGGATGACTGTGTAGTGTGTGAAAACATAAAAATACTATGTTACTTTGGGTTTGGTTTATGTGTACCTCACAAAAACTAGTAAGAAAGCAGACGTATATGTGTGTGTGTTGGTGGCATCAATGGATCTGTTTACTCGGTAGGTTTTACCATTGCAAATGTGACCACAGAGGAAAGAGAGGGGGCGGCTAGACAACATAAACAGAGACACCACTGTGTAGTTACGTCTATCTATTTCAACTAACGTAGGCCCTCAGGGAAGCCACTGGGTGTGTGTGTGTGTGTGTGTGTGTGTGTGTGTGTGTGTGTGTGTGTGCTAGTGAGTGAGCAGGGAAGCCACTGGGCCTTAACTGTGTGTGTGTGTGTGTGTGTGTGTGTGTGTGTGTGTGTGTGTGTGTGTGTGCTAGTGAGTGAGTGAGAGAGTGAGTGAGAGAGCGAGAGAGAGAGAGAAAGAAAAGCTTTGAATGAGGAAATTGCAGACACTTCAAACTGGATAACATTTGATGACACAATTCAAGGCCAAGTTAAAGGTATCTATGAATGCTTATGTTTCTCAAAACTATTCAGAGTTTCTATTTTATTTTATTTTTTAGAAATAGTTTAATTTCCTTAAGTACTAAATCTATTTGGATTCTTCATTCTATCAATGTTAGCATATCAAATCAAAAATATTCTGCTTTGTTAAATATTATAATCATATGAAATAATGTGAGTATTGATGAATGTTTAAATCTTAAGTCAAGGGTTGGAAATTATATAAAGTAATATTGCATTGGCGACTGGAAAATTGACCAATAAATGTCCATTACCCTATTCTAGCAATAACATCTGACAGCTCAAAACAGCACCCACTGGCTAATCGGCACCTGACTAATCAGCACTGTTATTTTATTTAGTTTGCTAGCTTTACAAATATTGTCCTTTTATAGGATTATACCCAGTCCAACTCACCATCCCCTTCATCCGAAATATTTCAAACAATTTCCCCTGAGGTTATGTTCAGAACGTTCCAAAAACCCTGGCGATGAATGCTTTGACATCCGTAGCGAGGTCAGGTCCCAGTCAGCCAGGCAGGTGTGGATATCGGGTTTGAATAGTACGAGGCCTACTTGATTTTATGGTCTGAAGCCATCACCTAGAACCGTAGTAACAAAGGTGGTGTAATTTCGGACAATAATACATAGCTGTCTATGGCCATTGGTCACATACTGCACATACACAGTAATGTACAGTACTCATACACGTACAGTGCTAATGTGTGCTCTGTGGTCTTAACTTGGGACAGCCAGAAAATCCCAGTAGCGGGGATTCAGACAGTTACTGTATGTGGGGGAAATTTGGTCTCAAGGGAATATAGAAGCCCCTGACTTCACGGTGTCTACTGTAAGTCAAGGTGTGAAAACCTCTGAATCTACTGTACCACTTCCCATGCATGAAAGCAAAATTGGAGCCAGTTATCTATCTAGACAGAACACATACACCAAATTGTCACAAAGGAAATGTTTCATGTATTCAAAAAGAAAGCATTGTATCTTAAAGGAGTTTGGTATTTAACATGCTCATAGAGATCCATACGTTATGTTTAGGTGTGACGACTGAGCTGTGACATGAGCAATGAGCACTTATATCTCAAGAGTGCACTGAGAGTCTGTCAAAATGTTGATATGGACCGTTGGTCGTAAATTGACTGAGACAGGGCTTATAAAATGCTAAATACCAAACTACTCATTACTGTAAGATGTGTATATTTGCAAGTAAACATTCCAATAGACAGTCTGGCTTTTGAAAACAGAGAACATGCAGTGATGAAGTGAAGCAGACAGAGGCAGTAAGTTGTGAAGGGAGCAGATGGAGGCTGTGTGTTCAAGGCCCATACCGGTTGATTGGGATTGCTTTGAATCGAAACAGTGAATAGGGAAGAAGGCTGTTATCTAAGTGTCCTGTAAACCAGTGGTTCTCAACCGTTTTTGAGCTTTGGACCCCTGGCATATTTTGAAAAAACCTGAAGGACCCCCAACCCCTAGCCTGGGTCCAGACTTTCAAATACGCCCACTCCACCGAAGTTGACTGATTCTTGAAGATTACAGGAGTGTAACGAGCTGACATTCTGTCTGATATCAGGCTACCCCACACCAATATTATTTAGTAGCATGGCCGTCGCTATGGGCGGGGCCCTGGCCCACCCCAAACTGGTGCCCATAGTTATTCATTAATAACATGAATACTTATTATATATTGTAATACATATTATTCATAGTATTTTTCTGTTAAAATAAAAATACTAACTTTAGATTCCTTATAAATGAAGACATTAAGAACGGTGTGTTTTTTGTTGCTACGGTCACCGTACTGAAAGAGGAAGTTACATTAATGCAGCCTAACGGTTACTGCAAGTTTCAGTTGGGAGTCTAGCCGAGCTGTACACTCCTGGCAATGCTGACTGTCATCACAGTTGATAGGCC
Source organism: Borostomias antarcticus (assembly GCF_949987555.1). Classification (NCBI taxonomy): domain Eukaryota; kingdom Metazoa; phylum Chordata; class Actinopteri; order Stomiiformes; family Stomiidae; genus Borostomias; species Borostomias antarcticus. The sequence goes on from NC_140252.1 coordinate 17,370,375, forward strand.
TACCCCGAACTTTGAGGACTAATCTACCGCAATGTGTGATAGTTGCTTTTCAACACTTGGAAACGTTTTCCCCGGGCATCAGCATAATATGTTGCACACACACAAGTTCAACATACGATGGAGGGAGAACGAGAGAGCTCAGTATAATTAGTAGGCCTATGTGTCAACGCTGTACAAATACAATAGCATGTCGTATTATCAAAAATACCATATTTTATAATAATTGTGCGCCCTCATGCAGTTCATGTGCCCCCCCTTAAAAATGAGCCCTAGCAACGGGTCTGTTTAGTAGATCCATATAAGGAGCCATAACAGTCATTTCTATTATATTCATATAATAATATAACATGAATGATCTTAACATAGACCAGTTTCAAGCTTTTTTCCTCACTCTTTTCGCACCACAAAAAGTAAAAATTGTACACATTTTATGGATTTTCCCATCTGTTTGAATCAAATAGATAGCAAGAATGAGTGAGTTAGCTCCACTAACGTAAGAGTTAAATGTGTGTGAATAAGCCTAGCCTATTGGTTCTTTTTTCTTTCTTTTTTTACATTATTTTTTGTTAAACATAATGGCCTTATACAATATTATTTAAACATATTTTTGATGCATTCAACAAAAATACCATATATATATTTATTTTTTTACACTTTCCCAATGACCCCCTGTAATTATGCCAGGGGCCACAGGGTCCATGGACCCCTGGTTGAGAAACACTGCTGTAAACGGTGACCTCATTTCCTTTTCACTTTAATGCTTTCACTTAATGTTTTCTGTTTTCGAGGTCCAGAGTGTCTATTGGATTGTTCACTTGCAAATACACATCTTAAGACACAGCACTTTCTTTGTGAACACATGATACGTTTCCTCCATGACAATTCAGGGGAAGGTTTCTGTCACCAGGTCCTACATAGGTAACATATACTGTAGGTAGGTCCTACATAGGTAACGGAATACTATAGGTAGGTTCTACATAGGTAACGGAATACTTTAGGTAGGTTCTACATAGGTAACGGAATACTATAGGTAGGTCCTACATAGGTAACGGAATACTGTAGGTAGGTCCTACATAGGTAACAGATACTATAGGTCGTACATAGATACTGTAACACTATGCCTTTGATGTTGTGACTGATATTCTCTTCGTTCTCAGCACAGGGCATGACCCCCCTCAGACCTATGTGGAGCAGACAAGGCCTTCACAGTGGGCCGAGCGGAGACTGACATCAGTACTCCAAGAGACAGGAAGAGTGACCAATCAGGTTAAAGTTTAGAATTGCTATTGTAAATACACACATATGTACTGTATGTATAATATCTCGGCTGCAAATTTGTTTACATCCTTTTGTTTATGCCTTTAGCATGGGTTGCGCCTGCAGCGATCAGAAAGACCTGGAAGACGACAAATGTCACGCAGGGAAAAAGGGCGATCGTTCATCCAGGTCAGCCAAACACACAGTAAGTTGGTCTACTGTATCTACTGTACCTCAACCTGGGCACTGGATCCAGGTCCAAATACTACTTTGAAATCCTTCCAGCTTGAGTCTGTCTGGAGTGTCAGGTGGGTAGAGTTTCCACTTTTGGGAACAGCCCATTGGTTCCAATGTGCAAGACGAAAGCAATCACTAAAATAGTATTTTTGGACCCAGATCTGACACATGCACGCACGCACGCACACACACACACACACACACACACACACACACACACACACACACACACACACACACACACACACACACACACACAAAATTGGCTTCTGCAACAGTCCGGTAACTGGAAGATAGAGGTGGAATATACACTATAGGCCGGCCTACCATCCATCAAGTTCAGGAGAAAAAGAGTGATAAAAGAACAAGACCCTTTAATCTGAGATATGATAAGTGTTTTTCTCTTTCCAGAAACAGAATGGACAACCTGGCTCAAATAATGGTACGTTTAAAAATGGCAAATTAACTGAACTTGGATGGACTGCACAAAATATGTTAATTAAGGAAATTTAATTAGGCCTACCATTTATTAACTTGTTATGGATACAGTATGAGCCAAGAAGGCTTACACTGTGACTGAGTACTGTGCTATTTCAAGTGAAAATACCAACATGCACACTCTCACAATGTTGTGGTGCTGGGAGTAAATCCCCTTAAAAGTTTCAAATGAAAAATGACATACTCCCGCACACACTTTTTCTCTGCTTTTAATCTGCCAACGTTTCGGATTTACAGATTTTTTCTGTTTTTTCTGTGCTATTTCTGCCTCTATTTAAATGCCTGTGGTAACTGAGGTCTGTTGAGATGAAAGATATCAATTTGTTTCCTCTAAGACATTGCGATTGCCCAGCATGACTTCCAACCAACCAGTGTCAGCGATCTACCCTTTAAAAAGGGAGATAAACTCAAGATCTTACAGGAGTAAGTAGTCTGAATGTATTATTTTGGGGGGTATGCTTTTCAAATGAAACAACACTGGATTTATGACAATTTCTTATCTTAAATTAGGCCTGGCTCTAGGGTGGCATCCTATTTGCTATCAAATCCATCCGATTTTTTAAATGTATTTATTTAAACCTTTATTTAGACTCGAAAAATCTCTGAGGTTTCCCTCATTTCCAGAGATGATGAGTGTACAGACAGAGAAATTGCATATAACAGGGATACAGAGAAATTACATACAACAGATACTGTAGCTATGTTTAGTTCTGTGACATTAAATGCAAACTTGATTGGTTTGTGTAATTTTCCCTTTTAGAAAAGGAGACTGGTGGTTTGCTAGATCTTTCTTGACTGGAGAGGAGGGGTACATACCTTGTACATATGTAGCCAGAGCAGACACACTAGAGGTTGAAAAGTGAGTGAATCTGACTAAACAAGTTTAGTATTAAGAATATAATGATTCAACAGTAGTTTAACTGTTTTTGTATTGAATCTCCAAAATGATAAGACATGAATGTATGTCCTGCAGATGGTTCTTCGAGGACTTGAGCAGGAGGGAGACTGAACGCCTGCTCTTGGGTCCAGGGAATAAGCCTGGATCCTTTTTAATTAGAGAGAGCGAGACGAGTAAAGGTGAGTATCATTATAACCATCATCATACTGTCATGAATCTATAAGGTGTTTGACACGGGTAGCCCATTTGAATCTATTTGTGTAACTCTTTGTATTAAGTTGACTTTAAAAATGTGTTTACAGTACTGTATTTGCTTTATAGGCTGTTAATCAGACAACTGAGTAAAGTTCCAAACAAGCTGTTATTGTGAAATGGTGGATATACTGTAGGCCTACTGTGTATAATTAGCCTTGCTTGAATACTCTAAACAACATGCTTCCTTCTAATTTACCTTGAGAAATCACTGATCTGACGAGGTGGCATAGATGACTTGTATACAGTAGTACATGCTTTCACCTATCCAGTCACTTAGATCAGAGCTGACCTCAAGGCAGAGAGCGAGGGAAGGCTAGAGGGAAAGTATTCAAACGTCGGCCATTTTATCTTCCCCCAGGGGCATTCTCATTGTCCATGAGAGACACGGGGGAGGATTTTGGAGACGTGGTCAAGCACTATAAGATACGCTCCCTGGACAATGGAGGCTACTACATCTCCCCATCCACTTCATTTCTCACCCTGCAGGAGCTGGTGAAGTACTACACACGTAAGATGGAGACGTTTTATAACAGTCCTGAACTGGGTGGCAGCATAATTGAGTTAACATGCAGAGCCTTGTGGACCTGTGTCTCACCTTGGTTTAACGAAAGAGCTTCACCAGTGAAAATCATTTAACATGTTTTTAGTAAAGAACTACAGAGCTTTCATTGTGTATCATTGTGTAGCCAAAAAGAAAGAATAGTTTTGAATGGTTCAAGTTGAAGTTATTTTCAAAGTAGCTCCGATTAAAGGTTAAGTAGGCCCCTTGAGGTGCGCTAAGCATTTCCTGTGTTGGGGTAGAATCTTTCCACTAGCTCGGCCTAACCACCAGATAAACAGGCCAACCCGCCCTCCCCCAGCACACGACTTCCCTCACAGCAGTTAGAGATACATGCTGCCTTGCTTTCACATGCCAGGGCCTCAGATTGGTGTGATAACATTTTTATATACTCCACAGCCCACAAGTTGGGTTGACAAATTTCATGTGTCGACACAAAAATATCAAAGTGGCGAATCTATCATTCTGTTATCGTTGCTGCACTTTTGCATATCCTCAATCAAAAAACTTGGTAAGAAAGATGAATTAGCGAGTACGCCAATGCGTTTCATGAAACCCTAACTTGCCCATCTAACCGTGTATTTCCCCTCCTCTGATTGGGCGCAGGCACAGCAGAGGGGTTGTGTCAGCGCCTAGGCAACCCCTGCAAAGCCAAGGCGCCCCAGCAACCGTGGGCTCAAGACGAGTGGGAGATCCCCCGCGAGACGCTGAAGATGGTGAGGAAACTGGGAGCCGGGCAGTTCGGAGAAGTCTGGATGGGTAAGAGAAAGACTTGTCTGAAAATCTGGTCGAAATCGGACCGTCGCGTTCGGATGCAGAGGCTGATATAGGCCTGGTGCGTTGCGCATCCGTTTTTTGCATGTGCGTTGTTGGTTAGCTCACGACCTTCCCCATGAGTAGGGCTGGGTATCGAGTCGAATTTCAAGAATCGATTCGATTCCGATTCACAAGGTTCGGAATCGATTATCACGATTCAATTCGATTCGATTCGATTCAATATCGATTCAGTTAGTGTTACTAAAACCTGTTTTTTTTTAGCTGTAACCTTAATTACATGACTGCCAAGTTATGCAACACATCAATACTAGGGCTGGGTATCGATACTGATTTCCAAAAATGAATGAATGAATGAATCATTGAATGAATTAATGAACTATTCATTCCTTCATTTATTCATTCAATAAATAATAATAAATATAAGATCGATTTTGGGATTCAGAATCGATGAATCGATTTTTTAAACCCAGCCCTACCCATGAGTGAACCGATGTCGAACAATCGATGGACTCCCGATGTTTATATCTAAACTGACGTCCCGCCATGTCTGCCCTGTGGCCAGGCTACTACAAGAACAGCCAGAAGGTGGCCGTCAAGACCCTGAAAGAGGGCACCATGGAGCCTGAGGCCTTCCTCCAGGAGGCCAACCTGATGAAGACCCTGCAGCACGACAGGCTGGTGCGCCTGCACGCCGTGGTCACCAAGGAGCCTATCTTTATCGTCACCGAGTACATGCCCAATGGTGAGGAAGAGTAGAGTTTCTGTTTGGTTGATTCATTAATAAGGATTCCCATTTTCTGCCATTGTAACAATGGGTCATGTTCCTGGTGGTGGTGGCAGGCAGTTCTGGGGGATCCAAATGGCTGAATCAAGCTTTTTACATTGCAAAGTGGTGTAATTTTAATGATTGTTTTTTTTACAATATCTTGGTATGGTTATGAGTAACTACAGTAGGCCCCAGCAAAAAAGTCTTGGACTGCAGAAATACGCTTTCTACTACAACAGTTATTGTGAAAGTCGTATAAAGTTCTTTACTATTGCTCAGGTTTCCTTTGGGGATAGAGAGAGAGAGAGAGAGAGAGAGAGAGAGAGAGGTCTGTGATATCATGAAAGGGAGGAAGAACGCCATGGTGGCACTGTAAATATTTCAAAATGTCCCCCACCCCCCCTCTTACACACTGTTTTCTATTCCCATGCTGACGGGCTTGTGTGCTTCTTATCTCCAGGAAGTCTGTTGGACTTTCTAAAAACAGACGAGGGGAAGAAGATGAAGCTGACCAAGCTGATAGACATGTCAGCCCAGGTGAGGAAACTTCACTTCTATGTCTAACAATACAAACTGCATTTCAGGACCTTGCATGGGAAATTGCTTTTACGCACTCGCGTCTCTAAGTTGTGCCCAGTGCTATGCAATTTGTGCCCTTCAAATGGCATATGCAAAATCACAACAGTTCTAGACAGCATCTTGATTAAGAATCACAAAGACAACATTCTCCCCTGACAGAATGTTTGCATTTGGGATTCGCCGGGGGTAATGTTCCCTTGACAGATATGTACTGTAAATATGCGCTGTACACTACTTGCTATTGTGATAGATGCATCCACCTGCCGATGTCTCTGATAGCCTATTTACAGAGGAGGGAAAACAAATATTTGCATTCGCATTCAAACTGTCTACACTCAGAGATCAGGGGTTATTTATAGCCTCCGGCGCTCAAGTGGTTTTCAGAAAGCAGCCCTGGTTCCGACACTCGAAATGTGGAGCTACGCTCATGGAAACTGTCGTCATCGATTCACTGGCCGTGAGGTTTCTGTGGCGGCCTTGAATAGCTGGGCTGGTTTGCAAGCCGCGTTCTGTGTATATTATTATCTAGACAGGAAGTGATGTTTGTTTTATACAGTCTGCTTATACTTCCTGAGATCAGGCACATCCTGCTTAACCCATTTTACTGACACACAGTGTGTCAACGTGGAATCACCACATTATGCTGCTAAATATTTTACTTGTTTACTTTGTCTTTTTGACACTGTGCACAGTGCTAAAGTTGCTTGATTTTCTCCATCCAGAAATTTGTTGAGACAATGTTGTCTCTAACTTCACACTTCACGGGTTCAAGTGGAGCGTAGACCCGTTCACTTTGTCCCAGTGGAGCAGACCTAGAAACGTCTTGACATGCCTTCTTTCCTTGTCTGGTATAGATCGCTGAAGGCATGGCCTACATTGAGAAGAAAAATTACATACACAGAGACCTGCGAGCTGCCAACATCCTCGTCAACGAGACCCTGCACTGCAAGATAGCAGACTTTGGCCTGGCCAGGATCATCGAGACTGAATACACTGCACAGGAAGGTATATATATAGATACATATTATATATTATTATTATATTGATTGATCTGTATCCCTAGTATCTCATATTGATTGATCTGTATCCCCATTGGATTCTGGTCAGCAGTTACTAGGTATTAAGTCCCTGAAGATGAACAAATGGGTAAGATTAGTAGTAGTACAGTAGTTTATTAGACGTTTGTTGAAACTTGTTTAGGGGGACTCTCCAAATAAAGTGCAACCGACCGGTCATCCAAACTCTTACAATTACTGTACACGCTGCGTCTTACATACTGTACACTTACAAACGCCACCCCCCTCTGTACAGTATGCTGAACTTTGAATCAACAAATGTTCAACTAACTATCCATCAACTAACCCCCAGGACCTCTTGTAACTTTAGCCCGAAACATAATTTGATATCAACAGAATTACAGAGGATAGTCTGTTGATAGTTCTGCATTTTATCTACAGGGTTCTATTGCATACTGTATACAGTGTAGCAGGAATGGGCTTACAGTGGATAGGAACAAGAAATGATGTAGGAACACAAAACAACATTTCTAGCGAGCTGATAGTTACTGATGATAATCTACATTAGGAAAGCTGCTCAGCCGGAATCTAGATTAATCATACTTTAACAGGAAATGCAACTTTAAATTCAAAATAGTATTGCATGCAATAATACTTTGATAATCAAAAGGGACAGTGCAGATTAAACCCATATCTACTGTACTTCTGTTCCTGAACTGAAACTGATGTCAACAGAAGATCTCGACTGAAGATTATATTTGTTCCTTACACTCTAATTGTACCCTGAAACCCGTGTCTAAGCATACAGCCAACCTACTATCAGCAGATCTTTTGAAGATCCCAGATTTAAATAAAAATTAAAAAAAAATATTATCCTTGTCCCATCCCATCCCCAAACCTTCTTCTCTTTTGTAAAATATTCCATCGGTGTTTCATTCTTCAAACTCTGCAGCTTATTATTATTATTATTATTATTATTATTGAGTTTATCATTGTCACAGACCAATGTGTCACTAACACCACTGAACACACTCTTCTCTATCTATTCTCTCTCTCCTTCACTCATGATCAGGCGCAAAGTTCCCCATCAAGTGGACCGCCCCGGAGGCCATCAACTTTGGCACCTTCAGCATCAAGTCAGACGTCTGGTCTTTTGGCATCCTCCTGACAGAGATCGTCACGTACGGAAGGATACCTTATCCAGGTAAAAAATATATATATATATATATATATATATATATATATATATATATATATATATATATATATATATATATATATATATATAAATAAAAAGGTATATGTTTGGAAAAGCTCCCTGTCTACCCCTGGACACACAGACAGCAGGAGTCAGCAAAATCCTCAAGATATCAGATCGCCTCTGGCCCCTGAAATGTCACGAGGTTCTTCGTCAAAGCAGGATTCCACTGGAGGACAAGAACAACTAAAACTATAGATGATTTCCAAAAAGAACATAGTGCTTATTTAACTCTCCTGATCAAACATAAATGTGAAACCTAAGCTCATTGTCCCCCGTGTCATCCTGTGAGATAGAAGCCTTTTTAGTTCTAGAACATTACCTCCATGTAGAACCTTGTAAACGACCATTGCAATTTAGAACCAAAAGTGGTTCTGTCTAACCTGAAAAGGGTTCTAATTAGAACCTTTTTTCAAAGGGGGTTCCCTTTAGGCACACATTTCTACACAGAGCCATAATGGTACAGTAACACACACCTCCCACCCTCTCCGCCGTTAGGAATGACCAATCCGGAGGTGATAAGGTGCCTGGACAAGTTCTACAGGATGCCCTGTCCCGAGGGCTGCACACAGGAGCTCTACGACCTCATGCTGATGTGCTGGAAGGAGAAGCCGGACGACAGGCCCACCTTCGAGTACCTGCAGAACACCCTCTACGACTTCTTCATCGCCACCGAGGGCCAGTACGAGATGCAGCCGTGAGGGATGTGGTGGCCGAGCACTGCCGGTGGAACCGTTACAGTCAACATGAACAGTTTGAACATCGGCCTGCGTCAACGATAGACTCGTCATGTGCTGCGGTGAGTTTGACGAGGGACACTCAGCGCTGCACTTCCTTGGATCCTGAGATATACGACTGCTGAATGTCAACTTCAAAATCGAAATACAGACAGATAGACAAACTCCTTCCATTATACTGTAGCATGATGAACAAACAAGTCATCTTGAGACTATTGTTAGCCAACTACCAAGCCATTCACACTGGACTTCACGGAGCATACGGAAGCACTTTTTGGTGGATTACTTTTTCCAACATTTTACTTTTTACTATTACTTTCAGGAATGCAGCATGCAAGAGAACTCCCTGAAGTTGAACCTATAGTTATATATTGTCTGACATAAAAGGCTTTTATCAATAAATACTGTATATAGTTTGTAACTCTTCTTCAAGAGAATGTTAGGTCGAGTTGTTATTGATTACTAAAACATGCAGACACATTATTTTGTTTAAATTAACCATACCCTGCAAATGCAGTACCTGAGTGTAGACCAAATATAAATATTATTTTGACTCCAACTTTGTACATTTACTGTACTGTACCTATAAGATAGCAAAATGAGAGGGGTGCTTTAAATGCAGGTTGATAGATGTTTTATCCAAATAGTAACATTAGGCAATCAATCAATGTATTCCTTATAAAACCTACAACAATGGTGGATAAAACATAGGCTAGAAAAAGGCAAAGCAATGTAAATGTATTAGGCTCAAAGGCTACAAAGGCTGTTCAAAGGCTACAAAAATGGGCTATGCTTACTCGCACAGAACATAACTTACTAACAAAAATCTCTAGGAGTTAGTCCTAAACAAAACTCTTACTTGGGATGGGTACCTCATCAGGTCAGCCTACAAAAGAGAGAGAAAATTAGATCTTTCAAGGAAGAATATATTTTTCCGTCAATCAAATGCTGGACTATAAATTGATTTTAAATGTAATATATTTGCTATAATGTTAAAAAGGATCTTCTGCAACATGACCAAAATGTTTCTCTCTATTGGGTTACTTGAAAAAGGAAATGGTTGGGATGACATTACTTTTAACTGCAAACCAGGAAACCACAAGATGAGTCATCAAGCGTCAGTTTGCAATAGTCGCAACCACATACAAGCATGTGCTGTCAGTGTGCATGTGCAGCCTGACCAGACCAGACCAGACCAGACCTACTCTTTGTGGGTATTTTTGTGAACCGACCGACCAACCGATCGGTATGCTGGGTCACCAGCATGGGATGCTGGTTGAATGACTAGCATACCAGCATGGAGTCACCAGCAGCGCAAACAAAATATAATTATGTATTATGCTGGAGGTCTATATGTTTCTTTGTTGTTGTTTATTTCTAGCAGGCTGGGTGGACTGATGATATGCAGACTAATATGACTGTGTTTAGTGTGAGTAAAAAGGTGCAAATTGGTTTGTTTTTAACCTAGCATTTCAACACAATATAATGCCATAACTATTCAATAAACAACAAGCTCTGCTAGAGTAGGCTTACTATCCATTGAAGTCCTGGTTACACTACAGTACATTAGCAACACTATAATTCATCTCTAATACTACTAATGAAGGAAACGGAAACACCCGCAAACTGTCTTCCCTTGCTCAATGGAGCTCATTTAATATACACAATGTTTCGTTCAACGACCTTCTTCAGCTGTCCGTTATACCTGAAGAAGGTCACTGACTGAAACGTTGGGTATATTAAATGGATTCTATTGAGCAAGTGAAGACAGTGTGCAGATGCCTGTTTCCTTCATTATACTGTACATACAGTACTGTACTCGGCCTCCGCACCTGTTACCGAGACTATATCCAGGTGTAAGAGACTCTTTATCTATCTTTAATACTATAATATTACTATAATTCTACATTACTGTAGAGATGAAGGCTACATTTGGACTTAAATTGGGTGTTATTAGCCCTTTATAACAGTATCAGACAATAGAGACATTATAGCTAATCTCTAAATAGTCACAAAGCCTACAGCATGGCACGACAGGACAAAAGTTGTACCACAAAGCCCCCCCCCCTATATTTTCTTACAACGATGCCACAGGCAGTGGAATAGGTTCTCTCTCATGCCAGCCCAAAAGGTGTGGCCACCCATCGCTTGGAGATAAGACAGTGGAATGGCTCTACCCCCCTAGGGGCAGATCCTACAGCTTCCTGTACGAACAGGAAACAGGAAGTGTGAGTCAGCATTCCTGTCATACCACACTGCTGTAAGCGTGCTCGCCGGTCAGCGATAAGGCGCCATGTTCCCAGAATGTTTGGCTCTCTGAAGGGTTTGTTCCACGTCCGTTAAAGCAGAAGTGTGATGTTGGCAGCATGTTTTTGGGAAAGTTTGCTCGTGTCTAGACAGGGGAATAGCGTCTGTGCCAATGGCACTGATGACATGAATCTGTTTTACATACAGAATGTGTGGTGTAAAATAAACATGATCTTCTGAACGTTGATAGATAGGTTAGCAAGAATAGTACATCAGTATCACAATAACGGCTCACAATAATGGTTAGTTAAATGGAAAATGTATGTGCTCTCTGTGGCAGTGAGGAAAGAAAGAAATGAATTAGGAGAGAGAGAGAGAGAGAGAGAGAGAGAGAGAGAGAGAGAGAAAGGGGGGAGAGGGGCTCAGTGACACACAGTGGCACACTAATGCAGTAATGGCTTATGCTTCAATCACCCCATTTAGCAACTTTAATCACTTTGATCACTTTATTACTCCAATTTATTACCGAAAAAAAAGTTAAACTGCAACTTTGAACCACAATACGTCTGTGATTAAATGAGGTGAGGAGAGGTTCCTAATCCCATTTTGTAAGTTATTCAATGTATCTCTCAGCACATGACAGATAGAAAGACTAAGGGTTTAGCTCTTAGTGAATTATCAACATATGGCATCATCCTGAACCCTGTCTGCCAGTGATTTATGCATTTGGTGCACTTAACTTAATTTATAGTTGAATATTGCTTATCTGTAAAGGTACCGGAAAAATCCAAACCTATTAGAACAATTAGAAGAAGGCTGAGCAAAGGAGTTTCTTTGAAAAACGTTTGAGTTCATGGACTCGTGAGTGTCCAAATGTATCTCTAACGACATAATGCAAATTATAGATAAATAAATACAAAATATATTTGAGTAATACTGTATGTACTATGATAGGTACTGAGGGTTCTGCACTCAAAGCCATGCCTCTCTTTCCCACTGCAAATAACCTGGACTACACTGTAATATATAAATATTAAATTAAAAAATGTAATTATATCCTTGAAGCCCTGTTCGCAGGCAGTCATAAATAATTTGCATGTCGACTGATAAATGGAAAATTAAAGTGAGCTGGCTTTAACTTTGGCTAGGCTACGGTATCACTTTATATTACAGCTCGGTAATAACAGGGTAAAACCATGATACCGTGGCAATTACAATTAGTTACTAGTGACCTGTGTAGTTCCCAGGGTAATACCAGGGTAATAACTACATTTTTACAAGGAAATTACCAGCAAATACTAGTTGTACTGTAGTTACCGGTGTAGTTACCCCCCAACCCCCATGATTTGTTACATAGAAACAGAGACGGTAGTTTCCATGTAATAATGTGGTATCAGAGCTGGAAAATGCAACATTGTCAGTTTCTTTTTAATTCCATGGATATATCCTTCCTAAAATCTTAACTAAGCTCACGATTTGCTACGTGTACCTGGAAACAAATATGGTAGTTTCTATGCAATCATGTGGAATCAGAGCTGGAAAATACAACAGTACCTGTTTCAATTTAATTCTAGGGTTACATCCTTCCCAGAGTACCTAAGCTCTTGCTCCGGCAAGAACTTCTGGGAACAAGCTATAATATCCAATCAGAGGCCAAATCAGCGTCCCTTCACAGCCCACTGTGCGGGCCAATCAGCATCCGGTTCTGACCGGATTCTCATTGGTGTCCACAAATATAATAGCTTGTTCCCAGAGGTTATTGCTGTAGCAATTAGCAACTAGCTCATTCAGAGCATTCACTCTGCCTATGAACTCATTCAGTGGAGCAGTGATCATCATGCCGTCCTGCAGAGGTCAGTGTCACACAATCTCACAGCAGCACAAGTGAGCAGGTTACTGTCTCCCGCCCCCCATATAGAACATGGACTGTGTTTTTGTTTCTTTTCTGATTTAACCTTCATTTAATCAGGCAGGTCAATTAAGAACAAATTCTTATTTAGAGTACAAGAACAGCCTGGAGAATAGACTGTTTGAAAAAAGACAAAAACAAAACTTAAGTATCTAGTGTTAAATCATGAACGGGGACTGGTACAGAAATAGTTGGTTGCCTTAGAAAATAACTTGTTTTGCCCAAGAAAACGTACAGTAAGTAATACAGACACACTGAGAATCTCAAAGAATGTTTATCAGCACCATAGTTCACATACAGTAGGTGAGTTAGAATCACAGTCATTAGAATACCACAGAGATATTGTTTGCTTGTCTCTGTGGTAATATAGCCACACAAATTATGACACTGCATACAAATTAAGGGGTCACTAATTATCTCTACTCTTGTGAAATGTTCCTCTTGATGAATAACCCCATAACTCTGCTTAGATGACTTCAAAACATCTGAACAAAGCAAATTTTAATGAGCATGTACTGTAATCTGTTATCAAACAGCCCACTTGTTTGCATAACTGCATCATCCACTATTTTGTGTTTACTTTAGTATTCAAATTGGTCTTTGGAATACCAAATATATCTATAAACTAATACACTTTGAATACTAAAGTACTGTGTGCTAAAATATCCAATTACTGATCCCCCTACCAACCTCCTTACTGCACATACCCCCCAAATCACACGAGGGCTACCCCTACATAGTAATCTCATTTTGCATTTACAGTATAACACAATCCAGTGCAGTGGCATCCTTTCTGTTCATACTACGACTATTAGATTTCCCTCATCTTCCAGACACCACAGAGTGTTGAGAGAGGCTGTAACCTTCTTGGAGAAGGTATGTGGTGATATTTCCGCCATTTTGTTTTGCCTGGATCCCAGAACCTTCACCCTTCGACTTCCGTCAAACTCCCCCACTCAAAGACAGCCTGGTGATTAGCCACTTAGCCTTCCAAGCCCACCACGTGGCTCCCAAAGCCCACTGGTACATACAAATGTGGCTCATGCAATTACTACAACATCAGCAGAACCAACAACTTTGTGGATGTCTTTAACGGTAGATCCTATTCAGTGCAGACACTTTGCTAACTGCAACACAACCCATGTGGTCTACAGGCTCGAGTGCAAGTGCGGTTCATTCTACGTTGGACACACCAAACGGAGAATGCGGGACAGACTGGCGGAACATAAGTATGCTATTAGAACCAAGAACCCCACGGTATTAGAACCATTTAGGGTTATGTCAATAGAAGTCATCCCCAGGAATGCCAGAGGTGGTGATCAGGTCAAGCGTCTGCTCCAAAGGGAGACTTTTTGGATCAGCACCCTCAGGGCCACTATCTTTCCAGGACTCAATGAAGACATTGATTTTTCTCTTTTCTTGTAATACATGTGATTTTTCTCTTTTCTTGTAATACATGTGACTTTTCTCTTTTCTTTCAATACATGTGACTTTTCTCCTTTCTTGTAATACATGACATGTATCCTATGAGCTTATAGCACTTTTGTACATTTTTAATGATTTTATTTATATTGTCCTTGTTCTTTGTTAGTTTTTGATCATCATTGTATTGAAATTGCTCAGTGATTTTGTATGGTATTGTATATCCATGCGGCCATTTTGAGTATTGCAGCACCTGCTATCATGTCACATGACCACCCACTTAGCTTTAAATAGACACACCTGAGCCGTTTCCTGTATGATACCCCGATGAAGACCTGAAAAGGTGGAAATGCGTCGGTCCCAGCTCCAATAAAGGATTTTTAATATTATGAGTGTGCCTCAGGCATGGATGTATTAATAGAACGGCCTCAGGCTGCCGACACCTCCACCCAGCCAGTCTCTCCTCTTACTGGTCTTGTATCCCAAAGAGTTGGCATCTCCCTGACATGCTCAACTTTTGTCATAGAGCATTTTACGAAATTAGAACTTAATTGGAAACTGAAAAAAAAACTGGGGGGAAATTAACAACAATAAAACAACAAGAGTAAAGTATATACTATAAACAAACAACAGATTACAGTATATATACTGTAAACAAACAACAGATAACAGTATATACTGCAGGAAAGGGATTAGGCTTTTTCTTTCATTGAACCAATCGACGATCAAAATGTCCCCCGAAAACATTTCATAACATTTCAAATGTAGGTGACTAAAATCTCTGTCCAGTAGCACATCATAATGTACAGTATAGGCTACAAAACGTCCATGAGCCTTCTGCTAAAGAATGACTGATACAGTATGTGGGCTCACTATAATACCTTCTACCCTCAACACACATCAGAGACGCTGAACAAACGCGTACACACACACACACACACACACATACACAGAGACACACACACAAACATTTCTCTCAGGAGTGGATGACTGATACTCAGATTGATGGGTGGTCTCTGGAGGGAGGGCCTATCATCTGCACCCCGCATAGCCCCCCCCCCCACCCCCTTCCCCCCCCCCCCCCCCCCCGCCTCACCGCGCTCCAGTTGAAAATGAGCACATCAGCGCAGATGTGAAGGAATGGCATCTCATCCCCGATTCCTCCGCTGTGTTCCGTTCCACGGTCATTATGATCCTGATAAACATGGCGTTGTCTCCGGAGCTTTGACAACGTTTGAATTAATGGCCGTCATAAATAAAGTGTGAGAGCAGGTACGGAGGCACTAATCAAAACTATGCTAAAATATGTTGATAGGCTAGTAGGTTTGTATTTGGCATCAGCTCAGACAAGCCGACTGGAAAAGCTGCCTTGAAAACTCTGTGATGGGATCCTCAATCAACTTCAATGGGATTCATGGGGCGGCTGTAGCTCAGTTGGTAGAGCGGGTCGTTCAATGATCGAAGGGTCGGTGGTTCGAATCCTAGCTCCGACTGTCCACATGTCGAAGTGTCCTTGAGTAAGACACCTAACCCCAATGAGCAGGTTAGAGCCTTGCATGGCAGCTACCGCCATTGGTGTGTGAATGTATGTGTGAATGGGTGAATGAGAGGCCATTGTAAAGCGCTTTGAGTGCCGCTAAGGTGGAAAAGCGCTATGTAAGTGCAGTCCATTTACCATTCATTTATCATACCATCTGTCCTAGACATGATAAGCAATTTTAAGTCTCATTACACTGCTAGAAATCAGCAATGTAGTTCACTGACAGATGCTCGCACAGACTGCTAAAAGGAGAAAGGAGGAGAGGAGTTTTCAAAGACTGTGCTTGCCATCCATCCTGGTTTTCAAGGCTCTACTTCCAAGACCTTTGAAATGGATATCATTCATGTTCAGTTGCTGAAGAAGCAACCGTGGAGGCCTTGATATAGGCTATGATGGAGAGGCTTGCTGTAGAGACAAGGAGCTCACAGAAAAAGCAATATCATCATTCTAGCATAACCTCCTCGCCATGTTAACTGTATTGAATGCTTTTTGAGAGAAAATGCATGCAGAGAGACAGATTAACTGCAGTGTGCTGTAAATAGACAATTCACCACCACATACAGAGCAGCAGCACTGGTTTTCATTGCTAATGGGAATGCAAAGTCACTTACTGTAATGGCATGCATGAGACAGTCTGCACAATTTGGGTGTATTCACTCTTACTGACTCTCATTTAAAAGCCCACACAGCGAGATGTTTGGACAAACCCCAAATTCCGAAGTGATTCCTTCTCAAAATGTCACCTCGCATAACAACCCTCTTCCTCAAGCTCGGTCCAAGAACTGTCCCTAATGGGAATGTTTGCTTCATTAAAATGCGGCTCTGACAACATTATAGATGTACTGATACCACTGTGCTTGGGGGGGTTCTCTAACTGTTAACCTCACATATGGAGCGGGATATCGTTTCATCCCAGAGAAACCACTCCATCTTGGACTCCAGGGTTTCCAGACCATCAGTGTCTAGTGAGTGAGATGAATGCCAAGCAGCGGAGTAAATAAAAGAGTCCACGGGGGAGCCTGCATTCATTACCATCTCTACTGTAAGTACTGTAAGCCACATAGGCGCAGCGCTCCCCTTGTCTTCTCCACCATAATGGATTTGAATAAAATGGGCACTGTAGCAGGCTATTCTTTGATAAAGCTAATGGTCGAGACGAGAGGCCTGAATGTGGGGGTACAATGTACAGCCCCCCCCCCCCCCACACACACACACACACACACACACACACACACTCTCCCCTCTTCCCCACTCCTCTTCGGCCCTCGGTCTGTGGATAAATTCAGGAAACCATCTGCCGGATTGACATCTTCCGTTGATATACGAGCGCATGCCAATACCTTTAACACGTTTCGCGGCGAGCCTCGTAAAAAAAGCCGTGCCACGCGTGACCCTCGTGTGCGTCCGCAAATTGACCGTCCCGGTCGCGTGCTCAACGGTGAGCCAAGGTCAGTGGGCTCTAGCAACCACCGGGAAATGTGATTGCCAGCGCGCTGGCGCAGTAACCTGTTGTTGCGGACTGTAATAGTAGGCTCTGCGATGCCGGCTCGGATGTAGCTACAGTACTCTTGTGTCCCGCTCTAACACGACAAGACAGGAGTACAAAGTACAAATCTGTAGCACAGTCACCGTTGATAAATGCTTCACAGCCTCCGTCACTGAGGGGTTAATATATAAAGTACTATGGGGCACCAGCTTTACTTCCTGTTTCTTAAGAGTCGCCGACCTCTAAGATTAAATTCGTCATCCGAGATCAGCATGCTCCGTGTAGGCCATATTCCATACTTTATCTCTCACGTACAGATGTGAATACTCTCACACACTCATGTGAATACTCTCACATACACATATGAAATACTTTCACATACTACTGAAAATCCATGGTGAACCAGACCCTATCAAGAGAGTCCACAGACAGGTGCCATGGTGAACCAGACCCTATCAAGAGAGTGACCCTATCAAGAGAGTCCACAGACAGGTGCCATGGTGAACCAGACCCTATCAAGAGAGTGACCCTATCAAGAGAGTCCACAGACAGGTCCATGGTGAACCAGACCCTATCAAGAGAGTCCACAGACAGGTCCCATGGTGAACCAGACCCTACAGACAGGTGCCATGGTGAACCAGACCCTATCAAGAGAGTCCACAGACAGGTGCCATGATGAACCAGACCCTGTCAACATCAAGCGTGTTCAGTGGCCCCGTCACCACCGGGCTATGGTGAACCCGGCTTCATCAACATCAAGAGAGAACAATGATGACTATAACACCTACGTATCACCTTAAGTGCACTGTTATGTCCTCAGATGATGAAGAACTTAACCAAGCAATACTGGCCAGTTTTGGGAGAATGTACTCCACCATTTAAAGGCCTGACCTTCAATCATTAGGAACCCCACAATGATAGTGATGGGACACAATATTGTGACAAATAATTCTGCACTATTTATACAAATAACATGAGCTGATATCATTGTCCACCCATATCATTGGATTACAATGACCGTTCCTTTAGCAAATGGTGACTCAGAGAGCATACTGTAATACAACCTTCTGGAGGTGATATGTCAGTTGGGCTAAGGGTACTGAAGCCAGCACCGCCGTGCCAATAACCACTGATAAAGCACTTCCTCTCATGTTTTATTGCTTAAATGTGCAAATAGCGGTGGCGTTATGCAACTATAATTTTATGGTCTG